>NC_032012.1:9855011-9861829 GCF_001865875.1 Lupinus angustifolius
TTACCAAACAAGTTTTATGAGACTTTTATAGTGAGGTCATGGTTCGAGTCGTCTCTAACTCCCATAGAAATGAGGAGAAGGTCTACGACCAACACCGTTTCTAATCTATTAGTCTTACTGAATCAAAACATTTATATATTAACCAAATTCAATAAACTAGTTCTTCTAAAACCTATCGGTATTTTCCAAATCATTAACAATCAACCAAAGTAAAAACAATTTTTGAACTAGAACTACGCAAGCCTTGATCCCCTTAATAGGGGTACGTAGGACCAAAGTCAATATTGTCAGGCTTAATAATAAAAAATAACTAATTCTAAATAAATAATTGTTAAGAGTATAAAAGTCCATGATATTAGCGAGGGAACCGTTTTAATACGGGCGGACGGGGTGCTAATACCTTCCCCGATCCGTAATCGACTCCCGAGCTCAGAGCCATCCTTTATCCTTCTCATTGTTTCAAATATTTTCTACCATTTCCTTACCCTCTCCATCACCAACATGCTCAACACAACAACCACATTCACCAACACAACCATCATCTCTAGTTCATGCATCCTGACCTATACCATATGTTGATTCTACATTACTAGGCACAAACCCATCACCCAAATCTATTCCCCATCCAAACACTGTTCCACTATTAGAGTATCACCATGTGTCTCTGTAATAGTGTGTGGTTGTATTTTTAATGAAACAGTAGCAAGAGTGAAATTAAAAATAGTATTTGTATTGAAAGTGCAGAAACAGAATGACAATGAGTATGAAAATAGCAAAGAAAGAGCAGAAACGTATCTCAGCAGGGAAAATGAGAAAAAGATTACAAGAGAGAGACTAATCATAACATTTCATGTCCTTTCTCACCCCACTTTCCCCTCTTTTATTACCCCACCACATATTCCCCAAGTCTAGTGTTTGTTGTCCTGACCCTACTCCCTCTCCTCAACATATTTTCCTCATTTTGTGTAACCAATTCTGCTGACTCAGCGTTGCCATGTGTCAATTCTATTACATTGCCGGCCCCTTTGGAACGAATCTTGTCCTCAAGATTAAAGTGACGATAGTGAGTGTTGAGTTCATCGACATCTTCCCAAGTGGCCAACGAATGATCCATATCATCCCACAGAATCCAGACTTGTTGCACGTGGGCAGCTCCGCACAGAATTGTTCTTGTTTTCAGCACTGTGGAAGGGGAAAGAATTGGTCCCATCTCAGTTGTGTGTAAAGGCAAGGGCATATAGGGGTCTGTGTAGTTGCCATTAAAGGGTTTTAGTTGAGAGATGTGGAAAACATCAAGAATCCTGTCAGTGGATGGCAACTTCAGTTTGTAGGCCACGACACCAATTTTCGCCAAAACTTCAAATGGGCCAAAGTAACGCATAGATAACTTCTGATTTTTCCTGAATGCCACTGAATGTTGTCTATAAGGTTGTAGTTTGACCAAAACCAGATCACCAACGACAAATTGTAAATCTCGCCTATGTTTATCAGCCTGTCTATAAGGGGTCATTCCCAAACTAGTATGAAAAGCTGAATTGTACCAAAATTCAGCCCAAGTCAACACTTTGGACCAGGATTTTGGGTTCTCACTAGTAAAGCAGCGTAAATACATTTCCAAGCACTTGTTAAGAATTTCTGATTGGTCATCCGACTGTGGGTGGTATGCCGAACTCATAGCCAACGTAGTTCCTTGTAATTTAAACAGATGTTGCCAAAAGGAACTAGTGAAGACTTTATCTCTATCAGAGACAACGGATCTGGGAATGCCATGTAGTTTGACGATGTTGGTCATAAAAGCCTCAGCCACGCTTTTACTGGTATAATTAGATGTCATTGCTACAAACTGGGCATATTTTGATAGACGATCAATAACCACCATGATCGTATTGTAGCCAAAATAGGACGGAAGCCCTGTAATAAAGTCCATCGCCACATCCTCCCAGATCTGAGCCGGAATGGGCAAAGGTTGCAACAGTCCTGCCGGTACGGAATTGGAGGATTTTGCTTGCTGGCAAGTCACACAGTTCTGGACAAAAGCTGTGACATCATGTTTCAAGTGTGGCCAGTAAAATTGGGCAGAAATCCTGGCTAAAGTGCGAGCAATTCCAGCATGTCCTCCAATGGGTGAACTGTGGTATTCATGTAAGACCTCTTGAATTAAAGGGTTGTGTTGTGGAATCACCAACCTATCCTTCCAATACAACAACCCATCCTTACTGCGATAACCCTTCTGCTCTGGGAAATTCTGGACAGCGTGTTGCATACTGTCTGGCAGTGCATTATCACCCCTGACTGCATCTCTCAATCGCTGCGCAAATTGGGACTGTGCTTCAGACCACACCATGAAGAATCCGCGGGACAAAGCATCCGCAACTAAGTTATCCTTCCCGGGTTTATATTCAATAGTGAAATCATACCCCAAGAACTTGTGTAGCCACGCTTGTTGTTCAGGAGTGTGTAGGGACTGATCCATCAAACTCTTCAAACTCTTTTGATCCGTTTTAATGATAAATTTGTGTCCCAACAAATAGTGTCGGAATTTGGCCAATGCTTCCATGATAGCAAACAATTCTCTTGTATACGCAGACTGCTGTTGCATTCTATGTACCAACTTCTTTGAAAAATATGCAATGGGATGGCCATTCTGACTCAACACTGCTCCAACGCTGATGCCGGAAGCATCTGTTTCCAAGGTAAATGGGTGAGCAAAATTAGGCAAGGCTAACACGGGAGCCGAAGTAATTGCCTCCTTTAACGCGAGGAAAGCCGCTTCAGCCATATCAGTCCACTTGAAGCCCTCTTTTTTTAACAGATCCGTTAAAGGACTAGCAATAGAAGCATAGGATTTAAGAAATCGGCGATAATACCCAGTTAAACCGAGGAAACCCCGCAGTTGCTTCACCGTAGTAGGTCGAGGCCAATCAATAACCGCCTGAACCTTAGCGTCATCCATAGCAACCCCATGACCCGACACTTTGTGACCCAAATAATCCACCTCTAATTTGCCAAAAGAGCATTTGGAGAGTCTAGCAAATAGGTGATGCTGCTGCAAAATCTATAAAACAGAAGCCAAATGCTCTAAATGCGCAGACCATGATGCACTATAAACCAAGATGTCATAAAAATAAACCAGTACATATTGACGCAATTCCTGCTGGAAAATTTTATTCATAAGGCTTTGGAATGTTGCGGGAGCATTAGTCAAGCCAAAAGGCAGGACAAGCCATTCATAATGCCCATGATGTGTCCGAAATGCCGTTTTGTGTCTATCTTCCGGTTGCAAGAGAATTTGATGATACCCGGATCGTAAGTCTAACTCCGAAAAGTATTTGGCACCACACAACTCATCAAGTAACTCATCCACGGTTGGCATAGGAAAACTATCCTTAATTGTAATGGCGTTTAAAGCTCGATAGTCCGTACAAAATCTCCACTTCCCATCCTTTTTTTTGACTAACACAATAGGAGAAGAGAATGGGCTAGTACTATGCTGAATAATTCCCGGAGCCAACATTTCTTGCACCATTAATTCGATTTGCTCTTTTTGACTATGGGGGTATCGATACGGTCTCACCTTAATCGGTTTAGAGCCCTCTTGTAGAATAATGGCATGGTTCCGGTCCCGTCTTGGTGGTAGCTGAGTAGGAGTTTGAAACACGCTGTCAAATCTATGCAACACTGCTGCTAAGTCAGGGTCCGTAGCAGCGTCCGTGATCTCATGTTTTTCAGCAGTGGATGGGAGCATTTGCACGGTGAAACATTCACAAAGGGAATCCGTGTACTGCATCCGCCGGAATTGGTGTAAGTGAGCCTGTGTCGGTTGCATACGTTGTTCACCCTGCAATGTAATAAATTGGCCATTCTGAAAAAATTTAATAACTGAAGCAGCATAATCGGCTATATGTGGTCCAAGAGTGGCTAGCCATGTGAATCCTAATATTAAATCAGCACCCACAATTGGTAAAAGATACACTGGTATCCATAATTCCTGATTTTGCACACTGACTTGCAACTGTTCAATCCACCCCTCGGTTTGCATCGTCTGTCCGTTCCCAATTAAGACACCAAAATTGGGCACTGGTTCAACTGGCAATTTGAGGAATTGGGTTATACGGGTCTGTGAAAAACTCTCTGAACTCCCTCCATCCAACAGAATCTGGACAGGGAGCTGGCCAATTCTACCTGAAAATCTGATGGTGCCCACGCCTAAACCCCCTTTCATGGCATTTAAAGACAAGTGGTGTTCCCCCATAGCAACAGTAGGTATGGTCTGTTCAGTGGTGTCCAGGTCAGTGATGCCTTCTGTCTCATCTTCCGTGAGTTGGAGCATCATCATTTGTTGACGATTTGGCCATTTGTGGGAGTAGGAGAACTTCTCGTCACAAAAATAACACAAGCCTTTATCCCTTCGAATTTGCATTTCGGCAGCAGACATCTTTTTGACAGCTGAATGTCTTTGGTTTGGGTAGGTTGGTTTAGTGTTTGGTGTAGGTAGCAGGGGTGGCATGGGAGTCTTATATGTGGGTAGTGTTTTAGTGTCAGGTAGTGTGGGTGGGGAAGTGGGAAATTTTGAAGAAAAGTTAGTGTAGCTTGAAGGCCGTGGGTGGGATAACAATGGTTTTGGCTTATGGAGGTTGGGGTATTTTTCCTCAAACAATTTAGCCAATGAAACAGCCTTCACAAGGCTATGAGGAGAAAGGGACTTAACATCTCGGCGAATGTCCTCATGTAACCCACTCACAAAGCAGTCTAACAATGCCTCCGCACTCCACCCATCAGATCTAGTAGCAAGAGATGTGAACTCTAAATAATACTCAACCACAGTGCCCACTTGAACCAGCTTGAACAATGAAGCCCGAGGACATTCAAACGGAGAAGGACTAAAATCTAACTCAAGAGCACGTGTAAATTGATGCCAAGACTGAAAAGGGTTCACCCGCTGCATCATTTGAAACCAAGGGACCACTGTTTGCTCCAAATGAACCGAAGTCACCAACAATCGTTCCGCATCTGGTGTATGATAATACTCAAAAAATTGCTCCGCTTTGAAAATCCAATTGGCGATATTTTGGCCATCACAATGCGGAAAATCCAATTTCACTGATCGTACCTGAAATGAGGATTTGCTCCCTTCAGATGGTGAGTTCCCGTGGCCATGGACAGAGGACGGCGAACTTGCATATTTCTGCAACAAGGTGGTCAACGCCAAGTTGATTGCTACTAACCGTGAATCTGTAGTCATCGTCACATGTTCCATCTTCTCAAAACGGTGGGAATTGTCTACCTCCAAACATTGTAGCTTACTAAATAAGTCTGCACAATGTTTAGGGTTTAGGGTTTAGGGTTTAGGGTTTAGGGTTTAGTGGTTTATGAGGTCGTGGGTTGTGGGTTTAGGGTTTAAGGTTTAGGAGTTTAGTGGTTTATGAGGTTGTGGGTTTAGGGTTTAGGGTTTAGATGGTTTAGGAGTTTAGTGGTTTATGAGGTTGTGGGTTTAGGGTCCAGGGTGCAGGGTCCAGGGTCCAGGTTTTAGTGGTTTAGGAGTTTAGTTGTTTATGGTTGTAGTGGTTTTGGAGTTTTAAGGTTTTGTGGTTGTAGGGTTTAGGGTTCAGGGTTCAGGGTTCAAGGTTCAGGGTTCAGGGTTCAGGATTCAGGGTTCAGGGTTCAGGACATTCAAACGGAGAAAGACCAAAATCTAACTCAAGAGCACGTGTAAATTGATGCCAAGGATTCAAGTGGTTTCCCTTCTTAAACAAAAAGTGCAGCCACTAATCCTTGTTTATTTCAATCCCTTTTATGTTGTTCTTTTGAAAAAGTTGATGAGGGAGATGTTTGGTTAAAGTTTCACAAGATAAAGAATCATCATCAAAAAGTACATGGTGAATACTTAACCTTTAAGGATTCAAGTGGTTTCCCTTCTTGAACAAAAAGTCCAGCCACTAATCCTTGTTTATTTCAATCCCTTTTATGTTGTTCTTTTGAAAAAGTTGATGAGGGGTACCTCTACATTTCCTAAAAATTTTATAACAACAATAAAAGGTTTCTTAACTAGTGGGTTTTCACCCCACTAATTCACTTTTTTTTTTCTTTTTGAGTTTTTAGTTTTTTCAAATGTACAAAAAATAAAAATAAAGATGTACAAAAGGAAAAATAAATTTATACAAAAGAGAAAGAAAATGTTAGGCACAATTATTTGATAAATGACATATAAATATGAAATACTCTATTGTTAAATCAATTCCCCGGCAGCGGCACCAATTTGTTGAAAGATATTTTCGAGGAGGCTTTCCCCTCTCAACAAATCGTTCTGTCAGTAGTGCCAATTTGTTGAAAGCGGAATTCCTCTTCCTTGGTGTGTTTTCTTATTTATTTGATTAAGTAAGTGAACTTAGTTTTATTTTTTGTTCGCCATCTCGGCTTTGTTGAAATAAATTCCAATGTCGGTATAATGGTTTCAAGAATATTCCAGTTACAACTTACTTTTAAAAATCATGTAGATAAGTTATTCCTTCTTTGCCCCATCTCAGTTTTGTTAGAATAAATTATAACCTCGGTATAATGGTATCGAAGCAATCCCATATTACATAATTATTAAGTACCTTTGAATACCATCTCGGTTTTGTGGAATAAATTCTAACATCGGCTTAATGGTATTCTAATGTACAAAAGTGATGAGTAGTTAGTTATTAGAAACAAATAAATAAATAAAGAACAAAAGAATAATAAATTTAAGTGACCTTTATTTATTTACTCCCTTTCGGGTTCCTTTTATTAACAAACCAAACTTCTTCCTTAAGGAAGATTGGTATTAAAGAATAAAT
>NC_032012.1:9861929-9876937 GCF_001865875.1 Lupinus angustifolius
TAAAAGGTGTTTTCAACAAATAAATTTATTGATAACACTTTACTATTTTACAATTTACATCTCTTTCAAGATTCAATTGTAGTATAGTATAAGGTTATGTCGAACCACAAGAAATTTCCTAATAGAATGAATCATATGAACATATTTTGGTTTTTGATTTGAATTGAATTTCATATAAATAATTAAAAAGAAACATAAACTAAATATTAACAAATTCTTGAGGAGACAAGATCATTTTGAATGATGAAAGTATTTCTCAACTTCTTATGTATTTGAACTACTTAGACAAGTTCTTATGTTTTACTTTGATTAACTCCAAACACCAAGTTCTAAAATCCTCCTTTTAGTGTATGTCCTAAAATGGTAGAATGATAATCACTTATATTTATTACTAAACAATATTACATCCATAAAGAGACTAGGTTATCACACCCTAGTCATTGGCGACTCTAATATTGAAGTAGTAATGAATATAAGATCTTAAGAAAAGTATGTTTAACTTGGCAAATAAACTAAGTAGTACAACTACTTCTCAGTTTATTTGTTAAGTGTTTGAGACAAGTAATTTTATGACTTGAAATCAATTTTTACGTGATCAATCTAAAAAGAGAACTAAGAATTTCTCAAACAAATAAAATTAACCAAAGCACCAACTTGAATGATTAAGATTCAAACTTTAGAATATAAGAAGATGTAGAAACACATAACCATATTCAAAAGAAATTGTTAGGAGCATGAACCATCCATTCAAGGATTGGATGCTTTTGAGTTCCAAATGAGAGTACAAAATTGATTTTTGCATCTCATTTGCCTTCTCCTTTAAAATTACGAAACTTACTTAAATAAAGTTCCTATGAACTAAGAACAAGAAGAGAGAACTCTAGAGAAGAATTTCTAGGCAAGATGGTGAATGTTATGTGAGATATGATATATTTTTCCCCAAATGAAATGTGCCTCTATTTATAGAAGTTTCCATGGAGTCGTTGAGCTGCTTGTTAGCACTGCTCAGCAGCTAACCAAACCCTTCAGCATGGGTTTGGTCACTTGATCAAGCAGCTTTGTCACCTCCTTAAGCTTGACTCACCAAAGCTAGTTGTGAGCTTTGGGACCAGCTCTAGGGACTTAAAAGCCTATGGTGGGCTACTTGAAGTGATGTCATTAGTGACTTCATGATCTAATTGATGGCTAAGTCACGTCTGGGTGCACACCGCTCAGCACACATGTTCCACCGTTTAGCACACTTGTTGCACCGCTTAGCACACATGTTGCACCGCTTAGCACAACTATTGCACCGCTAAGCTGCTTGTTCAGCAGCTTTGACCATGCTGACTGGGACATGGCCTAGTGCTTACTGATCTGGGCAGGAGTCTGGTTCACCGCTGAGGTGCTTGGTTGCACCACTGAGCTGCTTGTTGAGCTGTTTGGGCGTGTGCCAACCTCGTGTCTGATCGTGTCAAGCTTGAGTTCTTACCGTGTCAGGATTAGTCTGGTGCTAGGTTGAGTGGCCAAGCAGGTTCGCTCAGCTGCTTGCTTGAGCAGCTTGGTCCAGGTCAGGCTGGTGTCCAGGTCAGCTTAGCATGGCTTGGTCCACGCTCAGCTGCCAGCTTGAGCACCTTGATTTTGACTTCTTTTTCACTTTGACCATGAGTCTTTCTTCTCTTCTTTTCTTCTTTCTAAATCCTACAAAATACATAAAAAAGAAATACAAACACAAATATACAAGATTGTGATATTTTATACAAAAAGTATTGTTTTAAGTTGGTTTTTCTCAATTATGCTTAAGATAAGTGCCATAAAAGTGTATCAAATTTAGGTATGTTTCACACTAATCACTTATTGAGTTACTAACTCACTTACTGGCTGACTTACTGACTAATTTACCTCTCCATTGTTTTCCTCTCTCTAATTGACCTCTTCCAATCGCCAATGTCACATGTTAATTTTCCATCTTACATTTCTTTGACTCTTTCTACTCCTCTTCGTCACTTTTTTCTTCGTTTTCTCCTTCATGATTTGTGTCGTCGTAGTTCTTCTCCTCTATTTCATCGCTCTCTTTCGTTGTCTTCAGAATTTTCATCTCCGATCCATAATTAACATCTTCTATTGAAACCATGTTGTCAGAGTTTGGTACAGACGTACAGTGGTTTCTACTTTAGTATGGAAATGTTTGTGGCAGACTCGTGGAAAGGTTGATCAGGAACTATGGTTTCAGTAGGCATGGTTGAATTGGTAGTGAGTGGGGAAGAGAAAGTGGATCCCTAATGAGGAAATGAATATAATGTGAATGTGGGAAAAGGGAGTTTTGTGAAATAAAATTGGATGGAGACCAAAATTTTGAATCGCATAAGACTTATGGTCTTTCAAATTTCGTACCAAAACTTATTACTCTATTATAACCATGGATATGCATACCTTATTACTCTATAACCTCTTATACAAAACTTATAAATTGAACTTACCAGCTTAAGTAGATACTAATAATTAAAGGGGGTAATAATAGATTTCTACATTATAACCATAAAATCAGGGACACACTTTCTACGAATAGTATAATTTTCAATAAATATAATTAAAACCAAATATAATTTCAAACTTCGTCTTTATAATTTTATATCGAAGTGATCAAGATTAATAATATATTATTAATACTAGTAAACAAAGTAGGTTATAGTAAAGTATAGTTAATAATTATTTGATTATATAATATAAAAAGCATTATTTAAAAATGAAATTAACTTTTGTTAAACAAACGATAATAAACTGTCCTCTCATATAAGCAAATAATTTGTCGTTTTCAGCCATTAAAATTATGACATATATCCTTTTTTTTAGTTTTTAGAAATAATTTTATAGAAAATGATTAAATATGAGTATATACTTTATTCTTTAATAAAAAACGACAATAATTCTATATTTGTCAAACTATTGTTTTATTTTAATGTTATTTTCAGCCGATAGAAGTTTAAAAATGTCACACATTCAAATAAATTTAATACGCAATCTTAAAACATACTTTCAGCAGTCCTAAATATTATACAATTTTCAATGCAAACGAAAATAAACTAATGACCATTTTAATCTCTATCCCTATAATTTTAAATTGAAGTAATGAAGAACATTAACACATTATTAGTAATTTTAAATAAAGCAAGTGCTAATAGAGTAAAGTTAATACTTATTGTGCATATTATATAAATATCGGTATTTGAAAATTAAATTAGTTTTTTAAATGACGAAATTTTTTATTCTTAAGCTATTTATTTAAATTTAAAATCAAATTCAACCAATAAATTTTTTTGTTGTATTGAAAATATAATTTTGGAACTACTTAAGTATAGTATCATTTAAGTGATTAAAATTTAAACAAAGTTTATTTTAAATTTTTGATATTTTAATCCAAAAAAATTCAAATGAGAAAGGAAAACAAACAAATATAATTTAGAACTCCATCTATATAAATTTACATCAAAGTAGTGATGACCAAAAGTAGGTTAATACTAATAATAAATAAGTCAGATTAAATTTTGTAATTATTTGACAGTGTCATATAAATATTTATATTTGAAAATCAAATTGAGATTTTTAAAAATACTACAATATTTTTAATTCTTTCTGAAATTATTTTGGTAGTTAATGTCAATTTTAAGCAATGGTATTTTGAAATCCTCAAAATTCTAAATAATATTGGGAAAAAGTGGAGTCTACAAATATATCTACTCACCAAGAGATAAGTTATCTCATGAGTTCGCTAAAATATAACATATGTCTTATTTGTTCTTTCATCAAATATTATATTTTTTATTTCATTAGAATGTTGCTGACATGTAAATCTATTATAGGTGGACAAAACCTAACTTATCTTCTTATATCATGAGATAATTCATCATCTTTAGAAATCTATTTATATAGAAAAAATTATTATGCACCATGATAAGTACCAAACATACCTAAATTTCATACACTTTTATGGCACTTATCTTAAGCATAATTGAGAAAAATCAACTTAAAACAATACTTTTTGGATAAAATATCACAATCTTGTATATTTGTGTTTGTATTTCTTTTTTATGTGTTTCGTAGGATTTAGAAAGAAAAAGAAATGAAAATAAAGACTCATGGTCCAAGAAGAAAAAGAAGTCGAACTCAAGGAGCTCAAGCAGGCAGCTGAGCATGGAGCAAGCCACGCTGAGCTGACCTGGACACTAGCCTGACATGGACACCAACCTAGCACAAACCAAGCTGCTCAAGCAAGCAGTTGAGCAGAACTGCTTGACCGCTCAGCCTAGCACCAGACAAAACCTGACATGGTTAGAACTCAAGCTTGGCACGGTCAGACACAAGCCTGGTACACGCCCAAGCTGCTCAAGCAGCAGCTCAGCGGTGACACATGTGTGCTCAGCGATGAACCAGACTCCTGCCCAGGCCAGCAAGCCCCAAGCCACGTCTCAATCAGCACGGTCAAAGCTGCTCAATAAGCAGCTTAGCGGTATCACAGGTGTACTTAGCGGTGTGCACCCAGACTTGACTTAGCCACAAGAAAATAATGAAGTCACCAATGACATCACTTCAAGTAGTCCACCAGAGGCTTTTCAAAGTAGCTCACCATAGCTGGTCCCATAACTCACATCTAGCTTTGGTGAGTCAAGCTTAAAGAGGTAACAAAGTTGCTTGACCAAGTGACCAAACCCATGCTGAAGGGTTTAGTTAGCTGCTGAGCGGTGCAAATAAGCAGCTCAGCGGCTCCAGGGAAAATTCTATAAATAGGAGGCATTTCATTCGAACAAAAAACATCATATATCATCTTTCTTTGAAATTCTTCTCCCCTGAAGTGAAACATAATTCTCTCTTCTTATTCTTAGTTCATAGGAGCTTTGTTTAAGTAAGTTTGGTAATTTTAGTTTATAATTCAAGAGGAGAAAGGAGAAGGCAAATGAGATGCAAAAATCAATTTTGTAATCTCATTTGGAACTCAAAGCATCCAATCCTTGGATGGATGGCTCATGCTCCTAACAATTTCATTTGAATGTTGGTTATGTATTTCTACTTCTTTTATTCTAAATGTGAATTTTAATCATTCAAGTTGGTACTTTTGTTAATTTTATTTGTTTGAGAAGTTCTTAATGCTCTTTTTAGATTGATCACCTAAAAAATGATTTCAAGTCATAAAAATTACTTGTCTCAAACACTTAACAAATAAACTAAGATGTAGTTGTACTACTTAGTTTATTTGCCAAGTTAAGCATGCTTTTCTTAAGATCTTATATTCATTACTACTTCAATATCAGAGTAGCCAAGATTAGGGTGTGACAACCTAGTCTCTTTGTGGACGTAGTATTGTTTAGTCAGTGATGAATATAAATGATCATTATTCTACCATTTTAGGCCATACACTAAAAGGAGGATTTTAGACCTTGGTGTTTGGAGTTAATCAAAGTAAAGCATAAGAACTTGTATAAGTAGTTCAAATTCATAAGAAGTTGAGAAATACTTTGATCATTCAAAATTTTCTTGTCTCCTCAAGAATTTGTTAATATTTAGTTTATGTTTCTTGTTAATTGTTTATGTGCAAATCAAATCAAAAACCAACCAAAATATGTTTACTCATTATTTGTGCATTGACATATTCATATGATTCATGCTATTAGGGAATTCCTTATGGAAGAAACTAACTTACTAACTTTTATTTATTGCTATTTACATTCCGCAATTTATTTATTCTTTAATACCAACCTTCCTTAAGGAAGAAGTTTGGTTTGTAAAACTAACTTATTAACTTTTATTTATTGTGATTTACATTCTGCAATTTATTTATTCTTTAATACCAATCTTCCTTAAGGAAGAAGTCTGGTTTGTTAATAAAATGAACCCGAAAGGGAGTAAATAAATAAACGTGACTTAAATTTATTATTCTTTTGTTCTTTATTTATTTATTTGTTTCTAACAACTAACTATTCATCACTTTTGTACATTAGAATACCATTAAACCGGTGTTGAAATTTATTCCACAAAACTGAGATGGTATTCAAAGGTACTTAATAATTATGTAATAGGGGATTGTTTCGATACCATTGTACTGTCGTTAGAATTTATTCTAACAAAACTGAGATGGGTCAAAGAATGAATAACTTATTCACATGATTATTAGAAGTAAGTTGTAACTGGAATATTCTTGAAACCATTATACCGGCGTTAGAATTTATTTCAACAAAACCGAGATGGGGAACAAAGAATAAAACTGAGCACTTACTTATTTAAATAAAGAGAACACACCGAGAAGAGATAACTTCCGCTTTCAACAAATTGGCGCCGTTGTCGGGGAATTGCTTTAATAATAGAACATATTTTATATGTCATACATCAAATAATTGTGCATAAATTTATTTTTTGTTTTTGTACAAATTGTTTGATTTTTTTACAAAGATTTAAATTATTAAATTTGTATATTATTTATCTACTAACTCTTCTTGGAAAATAGATAGAGAAAACCTTTCTTGTGCATGAATATGAACAAACAAATTGAATTTTCTCTTGATCCCGAAATAGAGAAAACACTCAAGAAGAAAAAAAAAAGCACAAAAGAGGGCTCGTCAAGCAAGACCTATTATCCAAGAAAAAAGAATAGAAATGGTACAGAATCATGAATCAAGGGCATAAAATCAGAACATCATTGGTGGATTTGTCAGTTTAATCCCAGAAATATGATCAGAATAGGAAGACCCTCAGGCACTCAAAGGCCACCAGAGATGAAAACTGGGTTGGTACAACTTATGTACGCTAATCCTTTTGCTGGTCTAGATCATGAAGATCCGTACAATCACCTCACAAAATTCTATGAGTTAGTTGGTACTGCTGGGATCTTTGAATCTGAGGAAGAGACCATTTTTTGAGGCTTTTTCAGTTAACACTTATCGGAAAAGCCAAAAAATGATTCCTAGATCTTCCACAACATATTCAAAACAACTGGAACATGGTGGAGGAAAAATTCATGTCAAGATATTTTCCACAAGGAAAATTTATCGACTTAAAAACTACTATCTCCACTTTCATCCAACCTACGGGGGAAAGTCTCTGTGAGGCATGGGACAGATTCAAATCCGTGCTAAGAAAATGCCCCGACCATGGTTTCGATGTTCAAACTCAGATCCACATTTTTGTTAATGGACTCCAACAACAACACAAATGGGTCTTGAACACTACTGCGGGCGGACAGTTAATGGCTAAACCTCCGCAAGAAGCCATTGATATCATCGAATCCATGGCATTAAATGATCAAAAGAGTCAATACTAGAGAAGGCCACCACCTACGCAAGGTGGAATACTTGAATTCAACTCAGCTGATGCAGTAGTGGCCCAACACAAATTGCTTCAACAGCAACTAGAAGAGGTAACCCAAAAACTTAATGATTTGCCAAAACAATTACGGGAAACCTCAAAGAAGCAAATTTATCGGTGTGACAACTATAGTGAAGATCATGATTCCATTACATGCCAAAATGAGGAAGTAAATTGTGTGGGAAACCCTCCAAGGTAGAACTTTCAAAATAAGTACCCCCAAGGGGGTAATAATCAATTTCAGATAAATCAGCCTTGGAGGCAAGATCTTCCTCAAAAACAACCCTTCGATACCATTGTACCGGCGTTAGAATTTATTCTAACAAAGCCGAGATGGGGCAAAGAATGAATAAGTTATTCACATGATTATTAGAAGTAAGTTGTAACTGGAATATTCTTGAAACCATTATATCGGTGTTGAAATTTATTTCAACAAAGCCGAGATGGCGAACAAAGAATAAAATCGAGTTCACTTACTTATTTAAATAAAGAGAACACACCGAGAAGAGATAACTTCCGCTTTCAACAAATTGGTGTTGTTGCCAGAGACAATTTCTTGAGAGGAGAAAACATATCTACCTCAAAAAATTCTTTCAACACACCATCACATAATAAATTCACTAGCTTCTTGACACACATTCCTTACACAAGAGTATTAGAGATTATCCTAAGGTAGGAGGGACATCCTCTTTGAAGGTTTAGACTTTGGGTTTCACTTGTATTAGCATGATGGGTCATTGAATTCTTATCAATAGGGTTGTTAGTGAACCGAACCAACTCAATATTGATTCGAAACTCGACTCATTTGTATCCCTAGTTATTGAGTATCCTATAGTATTTAGGATTCCTTTATCTAACATTGGATGTAGTCTAGCCAACTTTAAAAGTCTATCTTAAGGAATTCACAATTAGTATATCATAGCATATTGCTATGAACACCAAATTTTATATGACTCATGCTTTTTAACCAATAAAAAATAAACAATAACAATATTAAAATCTATACTATATATAAAGCCAAACGTCTTATAAATATCCACATGATGTAATATTTCTTTGTTTATTTTGTCCTCCTAATCAACTATTATTACAATATTTTCCCACATAATAAAACAAATATTAATGGATGTCATAAGAAATTGCATTCACCAAAAATATCAAACTATCACTGCAATTATTATTGTACGTTTTAATAATATCACAATTTACTTTTATATTTTTCTATTACCTAAATTATAATATCATTGACACTCAATAAAAAAATGTGATATAATTTTCTTAAATAAAATATATAAAAATAAATATTCAATACTAGAAAATAAGAATATGGGTCGACAGACACGAAATATTTGTTGATGCGCTAGTGTAAAATAAAAGTAGAGCACTTTCATGAAAAGTGATTTAATTAAAAAAAATGGAAGATATTAATTCTGAAACTTGAGGTAAATTCTCTCTCTTTATAATGTCAGGATATATGTACCACTCTACCTAGTTATATATTTGAAGTGAAAACTATTATCATATATAAAAATAGATTATTAAGTATCACAAATGCATATATAATATGTCCAATTCTGATCAACGGTTCTAAAGTTATGCCAAAAATAGAAAATCAACAGTAAAACTAGTCACTACTTGTTTGTATCTCACAACCAGCAGCAAGGTGATTGGCTATGATGCATCCAGTATTCAACATGTGATGAAATAAATGTGGAAACAAAGTTTCATGCAAAAATTTCAACCACCACTATATTAACCAACATACACCCGAATCAACCAACATGCAAATAGCTAAACAAGACGGCAAACAACAAAAAGTGAATGCTACAGGCAGATTTTGAAATCCAAATATAATGGTTATTCTAAGACACACACTAAACAATACTCACACACCATGTGGTTTTTTTTGTTGGATAGTATGAACATAAATCAAACTCAGAAACAATAATTAAACAATGTAATAAAATGGCTAAATCCCTTTGGTTCGTTTGTTCACAACTCAATCCTCGGTTTCAAAAGATTATTTTCAGATTCCAACCATTAACTTCTGAATTTGTTGAGAATCAATTAACTAAGCGATAATCAATTCAAAGTTCCAAAACCTAAACCTCTAACTAGGCGACATCAATATAAGCATGAAAAGATTAACAAATTCACACGAACTAATCATTCATACACTAGAGAGAGTAAATCAACTAAGTGAAGATAAACTTCAACCAACCAGTTTCTAAGCAATGGCATTAAGCAAACCATATTCAGAAAAGATAGAAGAAATCAACAATAAAGAAACCGAAAATGCATTAATAACAAAACCTCAAGACAAGAGTTGTGAAACATTACCAAAGGAACTTAGTCCAGAAATTTAGCCTTCCATGGAAATGGAAGAACAAACAGAAAATGAAAAATGAAGAAGAAGTGAAACCCTAGCAGAGCAAAAAGCGGGGAAAACATAAATGTAGTGTATTCCAAAATGAGGGGAAAAATGAAGTGTGTGATTTTGGAGTGGGGAATCCGAATTTAATCCCTCCAACACATATAAAACCGAATTGGGCCTAAACAATGGGCCCAAAGCTAAATTACAATACAAAAAACTCCTAAAATAAAAATATCCTCTTCACTTCCACACATATCCTCGACTTCCATAATGCCCAAAATGCCATTGGTGCCAAATGTGATCTGAAAATGATAATAGATTTAATCAGGCCAAATAATCCCAAATTAACTCATTTTAGGAATATTAGTGCAATAAAGCCTAAAACACTAATCTATTTGAAACGTAGTCAATTAGGCACCAAGAATCATCAATCATGCTAAATTAAGGTTATGAATAGTGTGTAATATATTGCTCATCAAATACCCCCACACTTAACCTTTTGCACTCCTGGGCAAAATCAAGAAATAAGGCTATGCTAACCAATATGCACCAAAGTGAGTCATGCAAGAAGATCACAAAAACAAAAACTAGAAACCTAAGAAAATCACATATTTCACAATGAAATCTAGGAAATGCAAGAATTATTGACTTACTGACTAACTTAATGATTGAGTTATTGACTAACTTACAGAGGTACTGACTGACATACTGAGTTACTGACTGAGTTACTGGTTGACTTAATGAGTTACTTATTGAGTTACAGACTAACTCACTTATTGACTAACTTACTGACTAAGTTACTAACTGACTGAGTTACTAACTAACTTACTAAGTTATTGACTGACTTATTGAGTTACTAATTGATTGACTTACTAAGTTATTGTGTGATATTGACTGACTTATTGAGTTATTGACTAACTTACTGACTGGCTTACTGAGTTACTAACTAAGTTACTAAATGACTTATTAAGTTACTGATTGAATTACTGAGTTACTAACTGACTTACTGACTGAGTTACTGCATGACTTACTAAGTTACTTACTGGGTTACTGACTAACTTACTAAATGACTTACTCAGTTATTGACTAACTTACTAACTGAGTTATTGACTGACTTATTGAGTTACTAACTAACTTACTGACTAATTTACCTTTCCATTGTTTTCCTCTCTCTAATTGACCTCTTCCAATCGCCAATGTCGTATGTGAATTTTCCATCTTACATTTCTTTGACTCTTTCTACTCCTCTTCGTCACTTTTTTCTTCGTCTTCTCCTTCATGATTTGTGTCGTCGTAGTTCTTCTCCTCTATTTCATCGCTCTCTGCCATTGTCTTCGGAATTTTTCATCTTCGATCCATTATTAACATCTTCTATTGAAACCACGTTGTCAGAGTTTGGTATAGACGTACAGTGGCTTCTACTTTAGTATGGAAATTTTTGTGGCAGACTCGTGAAGAGGTTGATCGGGAACTATGGTTTTAGTAGGCATGGTTGAATTGGTAGTGAGTGGGGTAGAGAAAGGGGAACCCTAATCAAGAAATGAATATAATGTGAATGTGGGAATGAGGGAAAAGGGATTTTTGTGAAATAAAATTGGATGGAGACCAAATTATTGAATCATAAGTAAGTCGGTAAGTCATTCAAAAACGCAGTAAGTCAGTTGGTAACTTCGTAAGTCAGTTAGTCACTTAGTCTATAACTCAGTAAGAGAGTCAGTAACTCAGAAAGGAATTCAGTAAGTCAGTCAGTAACTTAGTTTGTAACTCAGTAAGTCAGTCAGTCAGTAACTTAGTCTATAACTCAATAAGTGAGTCAGTAAGTTAGTAATTTATTTAGTAAGTCAGTTAGTAACTCTGTCTATATCTTAGTAAGTCACTCAGAAACTCGGTAAGTCAATTAGTAAGTCAGTGAGTAATTCAGTCTATAACTCAATAAGCCAATCAGTAACTCGGTAAGTCAGTCAACTCAGTAAGTTAGTCACTAACTCAATCTGTAACTCAGTAAGTTAGTCAATACGTTAGTTAGTAACTCAATAAGATATTTAGTAAGTCTCTCTGTAAGTCATTCAGTAACTCAGTCTATAACTCACTAAGTGAGTCAGTAACTTATTCTGTAACTCAGTTAGTTTGTAACTCAGTCTGTAACTCAGTAAGTGGGTCAGTAACTCAGTCTCTAACTCAGTTAGTTAGCCAGTAACCTAGTTTGTAACTCAGTAAGTCAGTCAGTAACTTAGTCTATAACTCTATAAGTCAGTGAGTAAGTCAATTAGTAACTCAGTAAGATAATCAGTAAGTCAGTTAGTCACTTAATAAGTATGTCAGTAACTAAGTAAGTCAGTAAGTAAGCGAGTCACTAACGCAATTTGTAACGCTGTAACTCAGTCTGTAACTTAGTAAGTCCGTCAGTAACTCAGTTTGTGACCCACTAAGTCAGTCAGTAACTCAGTTTGTCACTCAGTAAGTCAATTAGTAAATCACTCTGTAACTTAGTAAGTCAATGAGTAATTCAGTCTGTAACTTAGTAAGTCAGTCAGTAACTCAGCCACTAACTCACTAAGTTAGTCAGTAAGCCAGTCAGCAACTCAGTAAGTCAGTAAATAAGTCAGTCAGTAACTTCATAAGTCATTCGATAAGTCATTCAGTAAGTCAGTCAGTAACTCTATAAGTCATTTTGTAACTCCGTCGATAACTCAATAAATCAGTCAGTAACTCAATAAGTCAATCAGTAAGTCAGTAACTCAGTCATTAAGTCTGTCATGAACTCAGTAAGTCAGCCAGTAACTCAGTAAGGCATTCTGTAATTCATTGAGCAACTCAGTAAGTCAGTCAGTAAGGAAATCAATAACTGAGTCAGTTAGTTAATCAGTAAGGCAATCAGTAACTCAGTTAGTAACTCAATAAGTCAGTTAGTAAGCCACTGAGTAACTCAAAAACTCAATCATTAACTCAGTGAGTAAGCCAGTTAGTAACTCAGTCAATAAGTTAGTAGGTAACTCAACAAGTCAGTTAGTAATTCTGCCGGTAAGCTGGTTAGTAACTCTGCAAGTTAGTGAGTAACTCAGTAAGTCAATTAGTAACTTAGTCTATAACTCAGTAAGTGAGTCAGTAACTCAGAAAATCATTCAGTAAGTCAGTCAGTAACTTAGTCTATAACTCAGTAACTCAGTCACTAACTTAGTCTATAACTCACTAAGTGAGTCAGTAACTCAATAATTCATTCAGTAAGTCAGTTAGTAACTCTGTCTGTATCTTAGTAAGTCACTCAGAAACTCAGTAAGTCAGTGAGTAATTCAATCTATAACTCAGTAAGTCAATCAGTAACTCAGTAAGTCACTCAACTCAGTAAGTTAGTCACTAACTCAATCTGTAACTCAATAAGTTAGTCAGTAAGTCAGTTAGTAACTCAATAAGATAGTTAGTAAGTCTGTCTGTAACTCAGTAAGTCAGTCAGAAAGTCAGTCAGTAACTTAGTCTGTAACTCAGTAAGTGAGTCAGTAACTTAGTCTCTAACTCTGTTAGTCAGTCAATAAGTCAGTTAATAACTCAGTTAGTTAGTTAGTAACCTAGTGTCTAACTCAGTAAGTCAGTCATTAACTTAGTCTATAACTCTATAAGTCAGCAAGTAAGTCAGTTAGTAACTCAGTAAGACAGTCAGTAACTTAGTCAGTAACTCAGTTAGTAAATCAATAACTAAGTAAGTGAGTAAGTAAGTCAATCAGTAACTCAATTTGTAACTCTGTAACTCAATCGGTAACTCAGTAAGTCAGTCAGTAACTCAGTTTGTGACTCAATAAGTTAGTAAGTAACTCAGTTTGTTACTCAATAAGTCAATTAGTAAATCACTCTATAACTCAGTAAGTCAATCAATAATTCAGTCTATAACTCAGTAAGTCAGTCAGTAACTCAGCCAGTAACTCACTAAGTTAGTCAGTAAGCCAGTCGGTAACTTAGTAAGTTAGTAAATAAGTCAGTCAGTAACTCCGTAAGTCAGTCGTTAAGTCATTCAGTAACTCAGTTAGTCAGTTAGTAAATATGTAAGTCATTCTGTAACTTCATCAGTAACTCAATAAATCGGTCAGTAACTCAATCGATAACTCAGTTAGTAACTCAATAAGTCAGTCAGTAACTCAGTGAGTTAGTAACTCAGTATGCCCTAAGTGTAAGCCTTAAGCCCTAAGTCGTAAGCCCTAAGTCTAAGCCCTGAGCCCTAAGTCGTAAGCCTAAGCCCTAAGTTGTAAGCCCTAAGTCTAAGCCTTAAGCCTAAGCCATATGCCCTAAGCCCAGAGCCTGGGCCCCGAGCCCCCAACCTCAACCCTCAACCCCCTAACCCGGAACCCTGAACCCTACACCCTACACCATGCACCCTACACCTTATATCCTGCACCCTAGACCCTGCATCCTAGACCATGCATCCTAGACCTTGCACCCTACACCCTACACCTTGCACCCTGCACCCTAGACCCTACATCCTGGACCCTAGACCCTAGACCCTACACTCTGCCCCTGAAGCCTGATCCCTGAACCTTGAACCATGAACCTAACCCGTGAACCCTGAACCCTGGCCCTTGACCCCTAGCCCCAGACCCCTAAACCCTAAAACCTTAAACCCTAAAATTCTAAAACCCTAGCCCCTAAAACCCTGGACGTTGGCCCCTAAAACCCTTAAACTCTGAACTCTGCACCCTACACCCTAAACCCTAATTTGGTTGTGTTACACATATTCACCCCCTCTAGGTGTGTTCATACTCTAATCTTACCAAATAGATTATGATCCTAAACAAATAGAGAAATTAAAATTATTTTGATAATAGTTAGCTAACACTTTTGGGAAGAGATCATTGTTGCATAACCCCCAAATATTAGGTAGCTGAAAGCCTCTATCATTCACCACAAATAACTTAAGCCTCACCTCATACCAAAATAGAGGGTTGACATCCTCATAAAAGATCATATGCTCAAAGATAAACACTAAATCCAATTTATTTGCTACATAGAGATTCTTCAAAACTAACCTCGTATTAAGGTTTCTTTAACCTCTGTACTTCCAATAAAGAATTTTGATTGAGCAGTGTTAAGATAGCCACCCATATGGGTAAAGTGAACTCTCTTTATTGCCTTTCTTCTTCCACCATTGCTTTTGAGATTTAGTTAGGATCATGGTAAAGATGTTATTTTCCTCCACCTCATCTTTAACATCATCAACTCCCAAAAGTTTGCCCACGATTCTCATATCTAGCAGCGACTGGGTTGTCCTTTTCTTCAAGAGATTGAACTATAAAATTCTCACAAAGGGGATGGGGGG
>NC_032012.1:9877037-9887077 GCF_001865875.1 Lupinus angustifolius
AGTTGGAGCAACTCTTTCAACTGAGTTTTCCACTCTTGTGTCAATCAATTCCTTATCAGAGGAGTCCACTTGATGAGCTTCATTAACTTGGGTGAGAATTATCTTTTCCAGACCTTCTAGGTTTTGATCTTCCCTATTATCAATTTCCAGATTAATGATTAGATTATTATCTTTGGCAGATAATTTTTCCATTGGGGAAACATTTCTAGCCACCGGTTTGGGAGCCTCCTTTTCCACCTTCTTCTTTGTTAATCTCTGACACTTAGAAACCAAGTGGCCAATTGATTATCAACCCAAATAAAAATATGGGAGATTTTCATATTCAATAGGCACAAAGAAAAAAAAACCCTTCCCTATCCACCAAGGATCTAACCAGGAAGAGATGTCTTAAGATTATTGTCCACAAGAACTCTAGCAAAGTGCACAAACGTTATATTATTTGTTGCACCATCAAGGGAGATGGGTGTACCAATACTCTCTACAATGGAGAAGATGGTCCTAGCACTCCAATATTCTTGAGGAAGGCCAAAAATTTTAATCCAGCATTGGGAGTGAGTTACCTTTTGAAGGCTTGTTTTGAAATATGGAGTCTAGGGAGAGACACATGAAACCATGTTTAAGGTTCTAGGATCCTAGGGCACACACTTCTCATGTCATCAATCGAGGAGAAGGAGAAATCATAAAAACCTCTATCCAAAGAGATCATACTCCATTTCCCAACCATGCTCCAAAGGCCAGTGAGCTTTGTTTTTAGATTAGGAAACTTGATGGGGTTGTCCCCTTTGGAGATGATGAATCTGCCATGTAAATGGTTCTTTCATCTTTGTAGACGAGTTTGGTAGTTAGCTTTTGGTATTTTTATGGCTATAATATCACCCTTTATACAAGGTTGTGGTAATTAAGAGACGATAATGTCACAAGTGTTCTTGAGAGCTTATGCAAATGATTTTTTTCTAGTAGATTTAGGATTTAGTTGAGGAGTTGTAGGTTTAATACTATTTGTAGAATCCTCCAATCCACTAAGGAAGTTCCAAAGAACGAGGGACTCATTGATGTTCATGATGACTAGCCATTAGATTCGGAAACTTTGGAGTCAAACCCTATTCTTGATTTTCTCTCATTATAGATGGTTTCCAAATTCTTAATATAACAACATGTATTTCATAATTTGAAAGTGTATATATATAACTTATCATTTTATAGATAGAATATATACATACAAATACATTTCATTTGAATTAGGGTAAACAAAAACATATCCCTATGCTGTGGTATTTTGCCAGTCCTAGCTCAAAATTGGTTACACGAATAGACCCTCAGAGATACAGTTGCACATCCAAATATACATATTATATATAAGCACATAAAAACATAAATGGAAATGGGGTGGTCGCTTAGACCATAATCTTCAAACCAATATTAAAATTGGAGTTAACCATTGGGTTTGTCCATTGAATTGTTTAACTGCTCCCAAAAACGAGAAAACCGAAATAAAGTTGTAGAGACTTTTTTTTCCTCAATTTCCTACACGTACGTCTTTCTATATACGTGTGCATCTCTAGAAGTATCTGTTTCTGTACAAATCAAGAATCTCACACTTCAATGAGACTGCATTACACAACATGCAACGGCTTGAGCCCAATGCCTTATCTTTGTCTTTACATGCTCAGGGTCATCTCCTGCATATATGTACACCAAGAGCCTCCGTCGTCAGCAAATTATTACAACACGCGGACTAAAGACATGAAATTTAAAACATATTCATAGCAAATACCTATGGATTAATAATTTTGGGTGAAATGGTTAAAAAACGCATATCAAAATTATGATTATATCAAAGAGGGTGCATGCAGTTTGTCAAGAACCAACTATCCTAAATGCTTTTTGTTAAGTAAATTCACTCAGTTTCCCAACTTCTTTACATTTCGCTGGATATTAGCATCCCTTTACCACTTGATCCAAAACTCCATTTCACAATACACATGGGTATGGCAAAGTTCAATAAAAACTCTGGAGCATCATCTCATTAGCTACAATGTAGTCTATTTCGTTATCTAAAAATGACGTTATCTTCAATTCTACCACTCTATCACTTCTTAACCATGTACTAACTTAACATTTTTCGGTGCATTTTAATAATATAATTCTTTTGCAGCACCTAAAAATAAATTGAACGTAAAAATGCTTAGGCTTATGTTAATGGTTTTCTGAAATTCATTTAGCTTTTATTTAAAAAGTAGAATTCTCGGAGTGTATTTGGTAAGTGGTAACAATAAAAACATTGCTCAAATGAAAATGTGATTTAAAAAATCAGACAACATTTTGGATAGAACTACTTTTGTGCATGGAAATTATCTTGACTAGGTATTCAAGTAATTAATACTGTTTCCAAAAAAGAAAAAGAAATACTAACCTGGGCTTAAAATCTTCCAAGAATCAGAGTCACCACTCCTTGGACTACCGAATGATGAAGTTCGACCACCAAGGCTGTGAGGGGTTGAGACTGGACTAGGCGACAACTGGCGGTTGACGGCAAAATAGAGGTCGAGAGCAGGCAATGTGTTACAAAGTGTCTGCCCATCTTCCTCATTGAATCCAAAACCCAATTCAATGCAACCTTTGAGTTCATTCAAATCTTCATCTGTAAGGTGACCACCACAATCATGAATGCTATTTCTCCTTCCACGCTCTTGCTTCTGAATCTGTCTCCTCCTTCTCTCCCATGCTATGTCTTGTGGCGTTTCACACATTGACGTCATTGATAGCTGCTTTGTTAGACGCCTCCTTTTCTTCAACTCAGTTAGTGTCAATGGCATATGTTGTAACTCCTCAATTGAGGATGATGACGACGATGATGGTATTGTTGTTGACTCCACATTGGGTCGTTGTTGCTCCTCTCCACTCATAGCTATATAACAATATTGAGTTCAAGTTGTTGGTTATTGCGTTTTATGAGAGCTATATTTGTGATCCTGCCCAGCTTGAATCAGGATTAAGTGTGATTTGTATTTTATATAACCTCGGGGAAAACATTAACAAAGCGGTTATATATGTAATAAGAGTCAAGATGGAACTAAGTATTTTTCTTGAGGGGAAGGAAAATAATTAATTAAGATGTGTGAGTGGTTGATGAATGAAAAGAGACGGTTGTGATAATGGCCGAGGCAGCTAGGTAAGAAGAGTTGCCTCGCCCGTTGTGGTGGTGCAATGATGGTGGCGGCGAGACAGGGAGTGAATCGGAAACAGGGAAGGATATATATAAGAGCTATTAAAGGAGAGGGTTGAGTTTGGTGTTTGATATTTCACCATTCATTTGTAACGGTGGATGTTATAATTAAACTTAATTATAGGAGGAAGGTGAGTAATATTTAGCAGTGTAGGGTATGTTGTGCTTGTATTGGATGGTGCAGCTACATTCGGTTTCAAAAGTATTAGCCATAAATTATCCAGGATTAGGATATATATTTGTTTTACATAAACCATCCATATCCAAAATTAAGATTAGCCTCTTTACACTAATAGCATTGCAGCCGATTATTTAGTTGCCCCCTCATGATGTGTCATTGTCAGTCTTACCGTTAATTTGAACAATACATGACAAATTCGAGGGAGACCATTGTTTTTTATTTGGTAAAGGAATATTTATTATATGGTTCCCAATTGATGGTTTCACATAAATTAAAATTTTTAATCAAGGATTACTTGTAAAAATTATATCAATAATTTGAATATGAACGAGACTATTGGTTAGGGATGGACATTTAAGAAAATTTATTAGCAGTCATATATAATCATAGAACACTCAAATAATAAGACGAATCTCGTACCTCTTGAACATGAATGAAATAGCTTTATCAGTTCGGTGAGGATTAGCACAATCCTTATGTGAAGATGTGGAGTCATAATCTACTGTTGTGTATATAACCGAACCGAAGAGGAAACCTAAACTATTTATTAATCCTAGTCTCAACCGATCATGGACTAGAAGAGTTAAGAGCCACATTGTTTCTCAAATGATCAAAGATTCAGAAATATCCAAGCTCAAATGATCACTGAGACTAGATAACAATATATCATATTAATGGAATTATTCCCCTTTTAGTTATCACTGCATCCCAAAATATATCATATTAAAAGTTAATGATAATTAACACAATAATGATAATTAACATCTTAATGATGGATGATATGTAAACCACACAATGTAAAAAACTCTTAAAATATTAATGTGTAAAATAATTATGATATTATTTTCTCATACCACAATCAGATATACCCCAGAAGAATTATTAAAAATAATTATAAATTTCTCCCATTTTGAAAAAAATAATTGTGCAATTTTAATTAGTATTTTGTTGTTTGAAAATAACTCCTGTGCTAATAACTAATTCTAAAAATATGCCTGAATTTTAGTACTATGATATGAGATCTGATACTCTATCTATCTACTACCTATATAATAAAAAAAGGAATCTCATGATATGTGTCAATATCTCAGTCCCTCATGACATGTGTCAATCTCTCAATCAAAACTAAAGGTCACTCGTGACATGTGTCAATCTCTCAATCAAAACTTTCCCTCAAAAAACATGTCTTTGTTAATCATATGTACCTTTCAACATTGTATCTTTCCTTTTGTTCATTGTACAATTTAATTCTAATAATTAATGGGAAATTTTTTTTTTCTATGAAGAAATTACATCTCGCAATAAAGCGGATTGAATCCCTTTTCAAATGTGAATTACTTCTTCATTCATTATCATTTCATATCTCCATGTTCTTCTCCCCCTTCATTTCATATTTCTCTCTTCTTCTCTCATATGTCTATAATCTAATGTTTCATTCGTCAATCTTCATTTCGTTTAAACTTAACATGATGGCGTCTATATCCCGCTACTAAATCTTCATCATTGTAGATTTATTTTTATTTTATAAATATGTTGTTTAAAGTGTATTTTTATTGATTTTTTCATCAATAATCAATTTCACGGTGGCTTCTGTATCTCGTTACTCAATCTTCATCATTGTAGATTTGTTCTTCTTCTGTAAATATGTTGTTTAAACTTTAAAGTGCATTTTTACTGATTTTTTCATAAATTTTTTTATTTTTAGATATGTTCTTATTTTTATATATGTTCTTGTTTATATTTTAATGGATTTTTTGTTTATTATGTATGTGTATTCTTATTTTTGCTTTGATTTGTTTATATTGTATATATGGTACGATTGATTTTATTAATTTGTAGATTTGTTCTTCCATTAATCATCTTTCTTAGTGTCTGATTTACAAGGATTTCATCCTTAACAATGACCAAACTCTCAATAACTATGTTATGTACCCGATCTCCATTTATATATATATACACACACATTTAGTTACAAGTTACAATATTGTATTTGTTTGTTGTTATGAATTTATTTATCTTCTCATCTTATCTTGTTTTTATCATCTTATATCTTCATTTGCAGTTTGATTCTCCCTTAAAGCATATCTACAGGTTAGTGTTATGTCTGTGCGTCCCTATCTTACTGAAATCTTCAATTTTATTCTCCTTTGTACAACAAACGAATTTGATTATTTTTTCTCACATGATATTTGTTAAAATATTTTTTTTATGTGTGATTATTTTTCTAAAGCAGGAAATTCGAATTGGCCATATTCTTTGTTTCGACATTTGCATAAAAGAAACTTCACATCTTATAATACAACGATTATAGGTTATATTCATTATCTAGGTGTAGAAGAATAGTTCTTTAACTTTATTATGTGTTCGTCATTTTTCATTCGAAGTTATTTTTTCACTATCTAACTGTGTCAACCTTATATTAGTAAGAATAATCTTTAAATTTTTTTAATCTCGTCATAAATAATTTGACATGTTTAATTGTCGAATATGTATATTTTATCTAATTAATCATAGTAAATATGATCATCATATCAATCATAATCACCAAAGACAATTTAATTTCATTTATATTATGCTATATAAGTAATAAATTTATGGAATATTAATATTTAATTCCATTTATATTTTATTTTGTTTGAATTTATGGATGAGTTACAAAAATAAAATATAAATTTGCATAATTATAGCTAATAAATTTGTGGAATACTAATTGAGTAATAATCACTCATTAATGTCTTTGAATGTATTAATTGAGTAATATTAATTGTTAATTACACTTTAGAAACTGAAATTATTAGGCATGCTTATCTTTAAATGTATTTTGCTCTGTTATCTAAAAACTAAATAATTGTCCTCCACAATTATTTTTGTTATTTGATATTTTATTGTGTTTTTGGATTGAATTTCTCTTTAATAGGATGTAATAATGAAAATATTAAAGAAATTTCATTTGATTATGATAATTAATTTATTTGATTTATATTTTGATTAAATTATTTATGATTCGCTAATTTTAAGCAATGCTCATTATGGATATAAATTTGCATTATTGTAAATAATAAATTTAAGAAATATATTTATATTCAATTCCATTTATATTCTATTTTTTTTGAATTTATGGATCAATTACAAAATTTAAATTTATAGATCAATTTATATTTATATGTAATTTGTCATGATTCATTGAACTTCATCACATGCGTGATTAATTAAGCATATTATATGGTTAGTTTAACATTGAAAATTTAATGCATATTTATAATTATAATGATAAAGAAATAATTAAATAATTATGTCATAAAGAAACATAAAAGTTTAACATTTTTCAGTCAGTTGCAAAAATAATATTGTACACAATTAATCAATTGTGAGTTACACTTTAGAAGCCAAAATTATTAGGCATTATTGTCTTTGAATATCTTTTATTCCTTTATCTAACAATTAAATAATTGTTCTCTAAATTAGTTTTGTGATTTGATTTTTCATTGCGTTTTTTGATTGAATTTCTCCTTAATCTTTAACAGGATGTGACAATCAAAATAATAAAGCAATTTGATTTGATTGTGATAATTAATTTGTTTGATTTATATTTTGATTAAATTATTTATAATTTCCTAATTTTAAGCAATGTTCATTATTGATATAAATTTGGCGAATCGTAAATAATAAATTTTTGGAATATTAATATTTAATTCAATTTTTCGTTTGAATTTATGGATAAGTTACAAAAATGAAATATAAATTTGCAGTATTATAATTAATGAATTTGTGGAATATTAATTGAGTAATATCTACTCATTAATGTCTTACATAATTTCCGATAATTTGTTTATATTTGGATTCATTAATCTATAATTTATTCTGATTCATTGAATTGCATAACATGCATGATTAATTGAGCATATTAAAAAATTATTTAACATTAGAAACTTAATGCACAATTATAATTATATTAATAAATAAATAATTATATTTTTAATGTCATAAATAAATATAAAAACTCAAATTTTATGGATCCAATTACAAAAATGACATTATACACAATTAATCAATTAAGTAAACGATCAAATATAATAAGATGATGATACAACAACTTAACTCTATAATATATATGATTTATTGAGCACATTACACAATTTCTTTAACATTGCATACTTAATATACATTTACAATTTTATTGATAAAGAAATAGTTAAATAATTCTATTTTTAACGTCTTAAAGAAATAAAATAGTTCAAATTTTCTGGATCAGTTAAAAAATGTTATTATAGACAATTATTAATTAAATTAAATGGTAAAATATATTAATTAATTTGATACTCATCAAATAAATAAATGTATATTATGATTCATATATTATGGATAAATCACAATATATAGCATTGACAATTATAGAAAATAAGAGTACAAAATTACAACTTTGTTTTTCCTTAATCAATATCTTTATTTCATACATTGTTGGATTTTTCAAATTTTCATCTTATTTTTTAGTTTAATTGATCTTGACAATTTTATTTTTACAAACTGTTGAAAAATTTATTCACACGGGTTTACTTTAATGCATAATGATGAAATTAAAAAATTAAAAAAAGATGAGGACAACTATTTAAAAATAAAAGGAGTATGATTACATATGCAATATTAAAATATAATGTTACTATAACAATATTAAAATAGTAATAATATGAATCATAACATATTGTTTGTAGTTATTTTAGAGTCAAATAATAATATTTATCTTTATTTTAATCTTATTTTAGAATCAAATTATAAATTTATTGATGATTTTTTTATTAATCTGATATTACTAATTATATCATGTTATGTATGTGTAAAAAACAATGTTGGGAAAGTCGAGCCAAATGTTAAACCAGAAGAGGTCTCGTATTAAGTTTAAATAGTTAAACTGTATGGTCTGACTGTATGATTTTATACATAATTAATAATTTTTAACAATACGATTGCACTGGTAACACATATATTTTTAACAATACGAATGTACGAGCAACATACATGTTCTTAATCATAGATGCACATGTAATATATGTTCTTAATCATTCGGCAAAAAATATCGTCTCGTGCAAATGCATGGATAACTTGCTAGTCGAATATGAAGACTCCCATCCACAAAAACCAAAGCAATATGATGAATCTATTTGTACAATAAAAATGCATAAAAATATATTTTAGTTATAGTTTCTGAATCTTTAAAAAATTCAAATTTATGAAGACTCTATACATGTAAACAATATTTCATATTAACTCTTTGAACCAATTAAATAAACTAAAACACTCTAAAACCATAATTTCTTACTCACAAAAATTATTTTATTTTTACGTACAACAAATAAACAAGAGAGAATCACTATAGTAAAACTTCTTGTTAGCCACGGTTTCAACCGTGGCTAAAGTGGGGAAAAACCGTAGCTAGATTGAGTGGCCACACTTAATGTCGTTGTGGCAAGGAATGACATTGCTAAAAATTAGCCACGGTCATTATGTTATTTCGCTACACTTCTGTGAAATGTGGTAACATTTATTTAGCCACAGTCTGTTTAATTCAGCTACAGTCGAACCGTGGCTAAGTTTCTGATTTTGCCACACCACAACCGTGGCTAAGTTGCTTATTTTTCCACAATACATCCGTGGCTAATTAAATTTATTTAAAGTTACTTTCTTACATACTCCTCTCATGATCCAAATGTGTCATTGTCTCACAATCTTTATTTTCAATAATATAATGGTAAATTTATAATAAAATTAAATATTTGCTAGCTAATAATAATAAAATTGAATCTTATACAATTACCAAATGTTTAACATTCAAAAATGCTGATAAACACAAAATGCAAAATGTTATGATCATATAAGTTCATGAATTTTAAGAAACCATATCTAAGATGGTGGAACATCACGAGCGAAAGTGGTTAACTCACTACCAAATTTTTCGACTAGAAACTTCTCAAGAGTAGCCAAACGATTCTGAGTATGTGCAAGTTGCTCCTTGGTCTCTGCATACCCTGATAGTTTTACTTCCAAAGTTTCTACATATTTCTTCAAGTCTTCAACATGTTGACTAGAGCCACTAAAGTGTGTTGGATATTTTCATTTCAACATAATTTATTTAGGAAGATTTAAAAATCCCACACTAGATGGCCCATGTCAAAATTGATACTAAGACCAACCCATTAGCTACTGTTAGTTGGGCCTGTGCCACAAAAACCTGCACATCTCTCCTCTATCACTTCATTTTCTTTTTTACTCATTTGTTTACACAAAAACCTGCACTTCACTTCTCCCCTCTTCGTAAACCCGAATCCATTAGTTTCTCTTCACTTCTCTTCACTTCTCTCTGATTCTAATATATCCATTAAATAATTAGTGTTTTCCATTGCGTTTTTGAGATATATCGCTTTCTCTTCACTTCTCGCTTTGGTTCTCATTCACGATTCTCGTTGTTTCTATCTCCAAAAGGTTATCTGTTAACGTTTTTTCTTTTCTACTCATCGTTTTCAATTTTGATCTGTATTTTGATTTGAGAAATGAGATTTGTGTTGGATTTGATCGTTGCTAGGTTTTTAGGTGCAAGTCTATGGAATTGAGTTTTTATTTTAGTGGATCGCTTCGATGAAT
>NC_032012.1:9887177-9895491 GCF_001865875.1 Lupinus angustifolius
TCTACTCTAAATGATATTGATGAAATTGTTAAAGAGATGATTATAAATGCATAGTTTTCTTATTCATGTTTGTAATAAGTTATACTATATATAGGGAGCGACTCACGTGAGAACATTGCACTATTGTGAGAAATTAGAACAATTAATATCTATATAAATATTTTGCATGTCTTTATATTATGCATTTTTTTTAAAACTATTGTAATTTGTTAACAGAGCTCAAAAGTAGTTCTTTGTTGTGGCTACTTGGGAAAATAGCTTGAAAGCAAATCTTGATGTTGAGCTGAAAAAAATTAAGGTAATATTTAAGTTGTTCTTAAGTTAATCATTAACATGATCACATTGCTTTTTCTATTATACATGACATCATGATGCATGTTGGAACAACACTATACTCAGACGAGCTTCAGCCAATTTTTTTACATCAATTGTTGCTAGCAAACCATGATAATACATTTTTTTGCTCCTGCATTTGCATTTGTGAATTAAAAGTTGAAAAAAAAATCAGATACTATTATGTTACAACTGGATATAATTAAAAGTATACCCTGAAATATAAGGTATGTAAGGATCCCCTGAAATGGCCAAATAAAGTTATGTCTACCCCTGAAAAAACATGTAAGGCTATTTTATTAGAAGTTTTGTCAATACATGCACGATTAGATGAAATTCATAAGTGGTGAAAGTATGTACCTGAGGAGCAAAGGAGTTGTTCATTGTAGTATATTGCTTGCACAGAACTTTAGTGCATGCATGAAAGGGTTGATGATTTGAGAGAATATATATATAAGAAGTTAGTATATATGCAAAGGGTGAGTAATTTCCCTATGTACCTGATGTTAAAATTTTGATTTGGAAGAGGGTGGCTAGAATCTAGATCTCCTTCTTGAATCCTACTAAGAGTTGATGTTAAAGTCTTTTCATACATGATGTGTTATATATGTCCTAAAAAGTGTATCATATTTAGAACCATTTCCTAAGTTGTGAAATGGATAATGGTATGCAGTTAGTTAGGTAGGCAAACACATAATATCATTTTGTCCTTTCTGATTCTATTGATGCAATTTTCCATTATAGGTTACTGCCATGCAATTTGCATTTTGCCACTATATAAATTATTAATTTCTTGTTATTTAATAGGATAAAATATCAGAGCATTTACCTCAAGATCAAGAAAATGTCACTACTTCAGGTGTTTCATCAAAGGTATTTGCTCATCCTAATGATGCAATTGGAAAAGCATATGGAGCTGAACATTCAGGTCGAGTGCATGGTTTGGGCACTGGTATTTGTCCCTCCAGTGTTTTTGGAACGTCTAGACATTTTACTGGTTTTTTGAATTCTAGTGGCTCTAGTCAACATGTTGAAGACTTGAAGAAATATGTACAAACTTTGGAAGTAAAACTATCAGGGTATGCAGAGACCAAGGAGCAACTTGCACATACTCAGAATCGTTTGGCTACTCTTGAGAAGTTTCTAGTCGAAAAATTTGGTAGTGAGTTAACCACTTTCGCTCGTGATGTTCCACCATCTTAGATATGGTTTCTTAAAATTCATGAACTTATATGATCATAACATTTTGCATTTTGTGTTTATCAGCATTTTTGAATGTTAAACATTTGGTAATTGTATAAGATTCAATTTTATTATTATTAGCTAGCAAATATTTAATTTTATTATAAATTTACCATTATATTATTGAAAATAAAGATTGTGAGACAATGACACATTTGGATCATGAGAGGAGTATGTAAGAAAGTAACTTTAAATAAATTTAATTAGCCACGGATGTATTGTGGAAAAATAAGCAACTTAGCCACGGTTGTGGTGTGGCAAAATCAGAAACTTAGCCACGGTTCGACTGTAGCTGAATTAAACAGACTGTGGCTAAATAGATGTTACCACATTTCACAGAAGTGTAGCGAAATAACATAATGACCGTGGCTAATTTTTAGCAACACCATTCCTTGCCACAACGACATTAAGTGTGGCCACTCAATCTAGCTACAGTTTTTCCCCACTTTAGCCACGGTTTCAACCGTGGCTAACAGAAAGTTTTATTGTAGTGATTGTAGGGGGGTAGTGTAAGATTCATTTTCAAGCACTTTCATGCATTAAAAATAAATTGCATGCATTTCTACATGTGGTGCATCATATGCCTCACAAATTGTAGTCTTGTATTATTCATACATCCTTAAATAAATCAAATACACCATACGTATGTCATGCATTTTGTGTAGTATAGGCTCAAGGTTAGCATTACTTGTATTTCATATATCATTATAGGTTGCCTTTTAATCCATGTAAAGTAGGTTTTAAAAGAATGTTTACTCCATGTTTAAAAAAATATGTGTTCTATATACATTTATTGATCCTATTTTTGCAAAAGATATTCATCTTTTGAGGATTGATTTTACTAGCACTATTATTGGACTCAGATGAAAACAATTATGATTGAAGATAAAGCAATCGAAGAAGAGAGAGATGATCATAATTATGTCAAGACATTGTTTGTGAATGAGACTATGTGGGATAAATCTGTCCCATACGATGACGTACTATCTCCTACTCCACCTTAACTAAGTAATAGTTTTAAAAAATTATCCTCAGTTGAAGACCCTAATCAAGGTCAATTGCTCTTACACTCACTTATGTTTCCTTTTCATAAATATTTATTTTCGAAAGAATATATTTTTAACAAGTACATATAAATGTACTGATCATACAAATTTACCATCTGACATTATATTCAACTAATCATGCTTATCCAAAAAACACAATAAATTACACAAATAAAATTAATTTATGCATAGATATGAAATATTTGATTCAAAAATAAAATGGGATATGATGCAAATATAAAGACATCTTAAAGGACATCTTTCGGTTTGATATCTAGTTTGGATATCATAACATTGATAAATATGTTAATAAGAAATAAAGACTAATAAAAACTATTAAGAGGTGATAAATAAGATTTTGAATATAAACATAAATCTTATTGTAAAAATATAATGAGATATTTTTAAATCTTCCTAAATAAATTATGTAGAAATAAAAATATCCAACACACTTAGGTTGTTATTTAAAAAAGTGTATATATTAAATTTCCTAGGACATATGTCCAACTGGTTTAATCATGAACTGAACATTTAACTTGTATAAGTCTTTCATCTAATCTATTTTATATCAAAATTGGATTCACTCAATTCGACTCGATCGGTTTACGTATAAAACCATGACTTGGATGGTTGAACCACTTGAGTTAATCGAATTTTTTAAACGAATCAAAATGATATTGTTTTGAGATTAAAAAGTAAATAAACTGATTTTAACTTATTTGTAGTTATGCATATAAACTGTTATCTTATTTTATAACAAAACTTTGATTGTGTAATTAAATTTAAAAATTATTGTACGTTTTTCATTGCAATTAAAGCATGTTGCATATATTGTATGATGATGTTTTTTATTTTATATGTGATATTTTAGAATAGTAAAGTTTCTTTGTTGGTTGTTTAATTAGGTATGATAATATTTTTATATTTGGAGTATATAATTATTAAATAATGTTAGCTAATTATTGGGATATAAGGTATGCCCAAAAACCAATATTTCATCTTTATAAAAATAAAGTTGTATTTATTATTATCTTGTTATCATATTCATTGTTTGTCAAAATAATTAATAAGGAAAAGTTCTTGATTAAAATTAGAGACTCACTAGAAATTATAATAATGAGAAATAAATCTTTTATAATTTTAATTTAAATTTTTTTTGATCATATGATTATTGAGCTTAGGACATCATTATTCTAGATAGATCAATATATGTAGGGTGATCTTTATTAGATAAAGATTAATAGATCTCATTTATTAAATTACACATATAAATGGTGCATATAAAGATATGACCACTGAACTCATTCAAAGAAGAATTCCTAATGGACAATATTTTTTCTCTTAGACTTGTGATTATCATAGTAATTAACAAGTTATTTATTATATTTTGATATTGGACACCTAATAGTCTAATACCTTATGATGTTAGTTGAATGATTATTGGGTTTGTTAAATTCTTGTATGATTAATGATTAATCAAGAAAGAGTTCATTCAACTCATGTAATGAGTTTGAGCTCTATACTAATAAAGACCTTGACCAATGGAAATTAAATGAATGAAGAAATGAGTTTCTTAAGTCATTCATTACACGTTAGTTTATTGGAATTTAAGAGTTATATCATATTCTAGAGTTAATATAAAGCTGTAAAGATTCAATGATATATTATATTATTCTATTGGTTCTAAACTAAAAGTTATTACTTCATTTCTATCCATTCATTAAGAAGTGTTTAAGAAGTGTTTCTAGATGTCAACCTTGATTAGTAAATTAATGAGTTAATTTATTACCGATTTAGTAATAAACCTATGTGTTCACACACTAACAATTGTTCTGATTCTTGTTGGATGTGAAAATGTTATTGATTAAATTAAATAGTTTAATTTTATAAATTTACTTTTAAGTGAAATATTATTGTATTTTTTGCTAGCACAAAAAACACAAATAATATTACTTAGTCATATATAATATAATTAAGTGAGATTTAATTAATATATTTCAAATATTTTTTTAAATTAACAAAACTGATAGGATCACTTGTTAATTCTAGGGATGGCAAAAAAACCCGACCCGCTGGTACCCGTGGAAATACCCGCAATGGGTACCCACAATGGGTACCCGCAATAATAGCTTATGGGTGAGAGCGGGTTTTGTGATACCTGCCCCGCGGGTAGCCGCAAATTTATATTTTTAGTATTTAGTTAAATTTTTATATATATTTATTACTATTTTAAGATTATATATCATATACTTTATTATTATTTCATAATAAGTTACACATATTTGACTATGATAATAAACTTATCATATAAATATCATATTATTCATGTAACAATTATTTTTACATATTGATAATTACAAATTATATAAATATATAATTAAAATTAAAAACTCTTTGGGTATCGTAAATACCCGGTACCTGCACCCGTTGCCATCCCTAGTTAATTCAAACATTTGAAAAACCAAATAATGAACGATGAGAAAGTGGGGTGTGTGGTTAGTATATGATAGGAACTAAAGGAGTGGGTGGTTTGAGCATACAAAAGCTATATGCTTACGGCAATGTGTTTACACAGAGAAGAAAAAGAAAGCTTCCTCCATCTCTTTTGAATTATGTAAATGTTGATTGTTTCATTATATGGGTCAAGTGTTGATACAATAAGGATTAGTCTTAGTATGACTATATGTGTAGGACTGTTATACTTTTGATGGAGAAAATTTTCTATAGCCATCACAGTCTCCTGAGATATTTTTTTATAGAAGTCTTTGTCCCATTATTACCTAGTATGCATATTTTAACATAAATAAATTTAGTATTTTTTGTTGTGCATGTTAGAAATATGCATAATAACCTTCACTAATATTATGAATTTAAAAAAAAAATTAGGGAGTGGATCACCTACTCCAAGACTAAGTTTTTTTAACTTACTTCACATCCTAGCCATCAATTATAGAGAAATCAAATAGTTTGAATTAGTGAATATATCTAAACTATTAGATTTCCATAGAATTGATGGCTAAGATGAGAAATAAGTTTTAAAAACACTCTTGAAATAAGTGGATCCTACTCAAAAAGTTAAGGTAAACCGAATCAACCAGTTCAATCATTGATCAAGATATTTACCAGTGTGGGTGTAATATCCCTAACTTGTAAACTTGAACCTGTTTTGTTGCTCTATTATACTTCTATAAATCAATGCACATATATTGTATTGGATGTCATGTCATGAGAGCTAAAGCCTACAAGTCTAGAATTGGTTTAAATAATCGTGAACAAAGTTAGTGTAATTTGACTTTTTTATCACTGTTCTGGTGTAACTTTTTAAAATATTATCAAAGTAGTGTATTTTTTTCTAAACTTGTGCATGGCAGACACGAGTTCATTGTTTATTAATTTCTCCTGAGAGGACTCGTGGATGATATCCATGAGTCATTTTTAAAAAAATTTCTCCCCTCAAAACTTGTGGACCTGAGTTCAATTTTGTGCATCATTGTCGTGGGTAGGAACCCCAAGTCATTTTTTTTTTAATTTTCTCCCTCCAAAACTCCTTCTCATTAACATCACCACATAATTAATCTCATCCTCATAACTGAAATTACTAACAATATCTCTTATGATAGTCATCTACATTAAAAAATAAATTATAAATATCATATGTAGTATTCATAATAATAATATTGATAATAATAATAACACTTGTAGTTATGAAAATAATATAGTTACCTTAAGATAAACAAGGAAGAGAAACAAATAACTAGGAAGAAGCAAAGAAGATAAGCAAGAAATATAAGGATGTAAGTAGGGAGAGTGTGTAATGTGTTTGTTGATCCTATTAGTAGCGGTAGTGGGCAATCATATATATAGGGTTTAGGGCACATACTACTTGTGAACTGTATCCACAATTCATGGAAGTCATGGACTATATCCATGATACATGGAACTCGTGGACTAAATCCACGACAATGCATACAAAGTGTGGCTCCTGGCCACGACATTGAAGGAGAAAAGTGGAATCGTGGATTACAGCCACGACTCCTAGTGAGTGAAAATAAAAAATATTGACTCGTGGATGTCATGCACAAGTCCTCCTGTAAGGGGAAATTAATAAAAAATGAACTCATGCATGTCATGTACGAGTTTAGCAAAAAATACACTACTTCGGTAATGTTTCAAAAAGTTACACCAGAACTATAATAAAAAAGTCAAATTATGTGTAAATTTGCCAAATAATCGCACACAAAATTATACAAATTTATATCATTATTCTCTAAAGTCATTATAATCTCCTGGAATATTTTTTTATAAAATTTTTTGCCTCCTTGTTACCTAGTATGCATATTTTAACACAAATAGATCTATTATTTTCTGATGTACATGTTAGGAACATGCATAATAACTTTCACTAATATTAGGAATTTTAAAAAAAATCAACCACATCAATCATTAATTTGATGATATGAGTATAGGTGTCAAAACAGGCTACCTAGATGGATTCGGGCTAAACTGGACCAGACTAAAAAGCTCGGATGCAATTTATGCATATCAAATTGTAGCCCAAACCCGCCCTAAGCGAGTTATAGGTTGTGGTGGGCCGGTCCGCATAAAGTAAAAAAAATTATTTAAATTTTAACATATTTACTCTATTTAAAAATATATATATCATTTGATATTAATGTATAACTTTTTAACGCACTTGCTATGTCCAATGCAATTAAACTTATAGATCTAGTGTCAATTCTACATATATGATTTTTAACATAACTCATTTATTAAATTTCTCATTTCTATTGGACTCTCACTCCCAACACAATATAATTTGTAACTTCACTTTAATATACTAAACCTTTGGACACTATAAAAAATATTATCTTTTGTATGCTCTTTATTAAGACTTTCATTATGAACTATTATATTAAATTTGGTTGTGTGGAGTTCTATATGGTAAACAATTAGGTTGTCTTTTATTTTTATTGTAAATTTTATTTTCTTTATTATTTTTTGTTGAAAAAATTAAATCTAATTAAATACACAATTAAGAAAGGAAAATTGAAATCTATATGATTCAATATCTTTTCATTTGATTGATACATTATTTTGTTATTGGACTTAAAAAGATATTCCGTAAAATAGAAAAAAATAATATAATATTGTTAGGTATCAGTGGCGGAATACATCTATAAGGGGGGTTGAATAGGTGTGGTGGAGCTCAAGTTCCACTTTTCTGGTTTTTACACAATTGCTGAAAAATGCCCAGTTAATCGATTAACCAGTGAGCTTAATCGATTAAATCTAAACAGAACCAGAATGATCATAACTGCAACTTGCACGGTTATTAACAAACATACAAACATATATATAACAGATACTTTTGTGCAAGATTAACAAGAACATAGCAAGGAACAAGTATGAAAAATATTAGCTCCAAACACACATTAAAACATCTTGAAATATAAAAGAGAAATGGATAGAAAAGATTGCACATGGATTTTATCCTAGTTCGTTTTGCTGTCCACTGCAAAACTAGATCCAGTCTTCCCCTCTAATTTGGGAGATTTTCCTTCTTCACTATGAAACACAATGTACGTTACATACACGCTTCCAAATACAAAACTTGAATGCTCCCTTCTTGGAACCCAAAGAACTTCGTCACCCTTGGTTTGACCTTTCCCAAAACCGCCTCCCAAGAAAACCTT
>NC_032012.1:9895591-9896329 GCF_001865875.1 Lupinus angustifolius
CCTTCCCCATCCTCATCCTCATCCTATCCTCATTCTCATTCTCGTCCACATCCCATCCTTCTCCATATCCTCATCATCATCCTTATCCTATCCTGATCCTATCCTCATCCTCGTCCTACTCCTCATCCTCATCCTACACTCTTCCTTATCCTCATCCTCGTCCGAATCCTATCTTCATCCTCATCCTCATCCTAACCTTATCCTCTTCCTTATCCTCATCCTGGTCCGAATCCTATCTTCATCCTCATCCTCATCCTCTTCCTCATCCTCATCCTCTTCCTCATCCTCATCCTCTTCCTCATCCTCATCCTCTTCCTCATCCTCATCCTCTTCCTCATCCTCATCCTCTTCCTCATCCTCATCCTCTTCCTCATCCTCATCCTCTTCCTCATCCTCATCCTCTTCCTCATCCTCATCCTCTTCCTCATCCTCATCCTCTTCCTCATCCTCATCCTCTTCCTCATCCTCATCCTCTTCCTCATCCTCATCCTCTTCCTCATCCTCATCCTCTTCCTCATCCTCATCCTCTTCCTCATCCTCATCCTCTTCCTCATCCTCATCCTCCTCCTCATCCTATCCGTATCCTCATCCACATTCTGATCCTCATCCTATCCTCATCCTCGTCCTAATCGACATCCTATCCTCATGCTCTTTATCGTCCTAATCCTATCCTCATCCTCACAATCGTGCTCATCCAATCCTTATCCTCATTCTCGTCCTCATCCTATCCTCATCCTC
>NC_032012.1:9896429-9896639 GCF_001865875.1 Lupinus angustifolius
ATCCTCGTCCTCATCCTCATTATCGTCCTCATCCTATCCTCATCCTCTACCTCATCCTATCCTCATCCTCATCCTCCTCCTCATCCTATCCTCATCATCATCTTCCTCCTCATCCTACCCTCATCCTCATTCCCGTCCTCATTCTATCCTCATCCTCTTCCTCAACGTCATCCTATCCTCATCCTATCCTCGTCCTCATCCTATCCTCAT
>NC_032012.1:9896739-9903200 GCF_001865875.1 Lupinus angustifolius
TAAAATCTTATAATTCCAAATCGTAAAATTCGCGGTGTTACAGTTTTAGTACTCATCATTGCAGATCCAAGAAAGGTGGAGTCTTAAACCCTAGCAGAGCAACACATGGCACCCCCAATGACTCTCTTATTTTCTTCAATCTTAATAAGGATATATTTAAAGAATTTTTATAAATATATATAATCGATTCAAATGAAACTAACTATTTGAATTGTTTATTTAGTTTGACTTGTTTATTTACCAAGTTAGAATTTTAGCATAAGTTAAACTTGTATGATCCATGAAACTAGTGGATTAAATTAAACAATAAAATGAGTTGTGGTGAAATGTCGAATTGACTAGGTTGAAAGAAAACCTTACTATTTTCACTTAATAAGTTTTATTTTATTATGAAATAAAAATAACATACATGTCATTAAGAAAATAATGTACATGTAAAAAAAACATACATGTCACTAAAAAAATGTTACAATGAGAAATTTAATATAACATATATCTATTTACTATTTAACAAACAAAAAAAACTCTTCACATACATGTATCATCACCTCATTGAATTGCCACATCATTTCTAACATGTGTCATGACCTCATTGAATCTATTTACAATCTGATTAATATTATTATTATTACACATTAATATTATTATTATTACACATTATTATTACAATCTGAATACATAACATGTGTAAATGCTTCAAATATTAAACTTCCAATATTGTTAATGTGTTAACTATCAATAATTGAAAATGATTTACATTATTATTATAATCTTAATACATAATATTAAACTTCCAAAAAGTTAACATGGTTAAATAATATTTTGCATAAATCATTTAATATTTTGGCTATAAAAAAGTTAACTATCAACAATTCAAAATGATTTACATTATTATTATTATTATTATTATACATTATTATTATAATTTGAATACATAACGTGTGTGAATGCTTCAAATATTAAACTTCCAAAAAGTTAACGTGGCTAAATTAAGAATTGCCTAAAAAAAGTTAATCTATAAGGTGGTTAAATAATTTTTTGAATTAACCATTTAATATTTTGGTTATTGTTAGTGTGTTAACTATCAATAATTCAAAATGATTTACATTATTATTATTACACATTATTATTACAATCTGAATATATAACATGTTCAAAATATTAAATGTTTACTATTATTATAATATGAATGCATAATATGTTCAAAATATTAAATGCTTCAAATATTAAACTTCCCAAAACGTTAACGTGGTTAAATTAACAATTGCCTAAAAAAGTTAACATGCATAATAATTGTATATGAAAAAATTAACATTTTCAAAATAATAAATTCTAATAATGATAATGATAATTGCTAGCTTTTAAAATATTAACATTTAATTTCCATAATCCCTTTTTATTTTCATACTTATTCATCATGAATACTTAATGATTTTATTTATAACTAATGAAGAAATAATATAATTAATCATTATAACAATTTTTGAGTATATATTAGTTACTAGAATAATTTATTACCTATTAAATGACATTAATGAATTCATCCTTAAATAATATAATGGATGTGATCCTTATTTTTTGAATATATATTACTTAATATCATTGTATTATTTATATATACAAAACAACCATATTTAAAAATAAGAAATCAATTGTGAGTATATTATTGTATTAGATTAATAATGATTGACGAATCTGGTGGAAAAGTGGAAACTATTATGTTCGTTACAACTAGGACAATAAATGTAAATTCAATGGGTGAGCAAAAAATGACAAGTATTATGTTCAAGAATAGTTGTAGGTTTATGGAAATGATTGACTGTTACTAGAAAGGAGATTTCTAAGAAACAATATGTGAATATTAATTAAATTAAATTGTGAGATGTTAATCCGTTTTTCTCCTTAGCCAACGGCCAAGAGAATAATTCGATTTCAACTTTAATGCCTAATTTTAAGGTGACCCACAAAATTGAAAATCTAAGCAACCAAAAACATGTTACCAATGAGGATATTATTAGCATTAATAGCAATAACTATAATTCTCATGATAATTCTATTATCAATTCTCGTGGAAGCAAGATCATATCATTAATGACACCATTGTTGAAGGAAATGATCATTCTTCTTTCGTCAAGGCTATTTCAAATAACAAATTTCATTAATGTTATTTCATATTTTGAAATTACTAAAGAATATATTATTATCATTAATAGATTAAGAAGATTAAAAATCATAACATTTTTTGAATATATATTAGTATAACATATGAGAATATAATGAATGAGAATTTTCAAAATATTTAATTACTTTCATTATATTATTTAATTAAAAGATAACAATGGTAGATATATTCATGGAAAATATATGTATTTTAATTAGGAATATATAAGAATAACAAATCAATTATTAAACTCTTTTTATTATTTTGATTAAAATTATCAGAAGACTCTTTCTATTATTTTGATTAAAATTATCAGGAAAAAACATCATTCAAATCCTAACTTAATGTGTTTTTGATTTATGAGTTATTTTCATACAATGATTATTAGCTAAAATATAATCAAATAAATAACATTTAATTATACAATATTTGAATGCTAAAAATATATTCAAATATTTATACACAATGAACATTAATCTAAAATAAAATATTAGCACTCAAGAGATATGCTAAAAATTAATGTTAATATTGCAACTATATGAATGAAAAAAAATATAATGGTTCAATACATGATTTATTGATGTTATAAAATATATGTATATTATTTATGCATTATGCATAAACAAAGAAGCGACTCGTGCAAGTGCACGGGTACACTTCTAGTTTCATTGAAAAATAACATACATGTCATTGGAAAAATGTTACAATGAGGAATTTAATACTGTAAGATAATATAATCAATGATAATTAAACATAAATAATTAATTATATAATAATAATATATAAAACTTATAAATTATTAGTGCATAATTAAGATTACATTAAGGTAACAAGTTGTATTAATTAAGGTAACGGTTGGAAAGAATCAATTGATGGTGGGATTGGTTCAGATTGAACTTTTCCAGAATTTCGGGTATTCAAATCTTTGATATTACTTTTTGGGAAGGTGATTATTTCATAGAGTAATTATTTGTCTTAGTCCATCGTGTTTTTCGACCTTACTAGTTTGATATTTTAAAAATTGAAAAACCTAAAATTGTTCCCTAAAATTTTTAAATGTATGTCAAATTAGTCTCTACCATATGTTTTAAAACATGTTAAAAATGACTAATTTGACTTACATTTGAAAATATTGTGCATCATTTTGGGTTTTTTCAATTTTTAAGATACCAGGTAAGGTCGAAAAACATGAGGGACTAAAATTGATAATTACTCTGTTGTATAAAAATGTTGGTTAACTGACACGGGAATGATGTCAACACACTAGTTAAAATAAAAAGTGTACTTTTAAGAGAATAATGTATCTCCTGGTGTGAGGAGAGAAGTTATATCCTTATACTCATTCATTAATAGACACTTGTATTACTTTATTTTTTGATTTCTTATTTATTTTTAAAATAGGTAAAAAAATAACTACGTGTCATTGTCTAATTGGTGTAAGGAGAGAAATTATCTCCTCACACATGGAGATACTCCATCCTCATATAATTATATATATATAAAAGTGAGGATTCTTCCTAGTATTGTTCTTTGCATAAAATTAAATTCACATATCGAATTCTTTAATATTCTTATGCACTTTAATTAATTAAGAAGATAAATATACCCTTAGTTTCTGACTTTACACTAAATTAAAACCTCTTGATTCTCATCACGATAATATCATTAGATTCAAACAACTAAGTGACAATTAATATACACTTTGAATGAATTCTTGAATTTCATAACAAAATATAAATCCAAATAACAATTTGTACCAGAAACATGGACAAACCTATAAATTCATCCAATTATTTGTACCACCATATTTTTATTTGATAAATAATGATATTAATGATATTGGTAGTAGCATAATTCATAATTTTTGGTAACATAATCATACAAACATGGAGTCTCTCTGGTCATGCTCCACTTGCAATCGGGCGTGCATACATATTTATCTCTACTCCAATCATAAATGTCAAACCAATGTAATTTTCCATCTCATGTGAAGCCACAGAAAAACAATGTACTCTGGTGAAAGTTAATCTGAAATTGAAACTTGAATTCCTCATCATAGTTGAGAATATGAACACCAAGGTCATCATCTCTCGATTTGCAATGAATTTTCAAAGGAGTACTTTTGTCTAAACCATTCTTAATGTAGATATGCCTGTATCTGTCTAACCATCCTGCACTTACTGCCACTAGAGAGGCAATTAAAATGAAGAAGAATAAGAAGATATGAGTGCTTGATGGTGCCATGAATATCACTGCTCAATATTTGTTTGTGTTTTTCTAAATGTTATAAGCTCCTAGTGTGAGGAGTGTGAGGAGTGTGAGGAGATAATTTCTCTCGTTACACTAGTTCGACAATAAACATAGTTATTTTTTACCTCTCTCCACATCAGGACATACATTATTCTCTAATTATATATATATATATATATATATATAGATAATAAACTATGTTTAAAACATTTATTTGTATATTCTTAACTTTCTTGAGATGGAATATTTGAGGAATTTATGGCCTAATTTATCTTGCTTGTTAAGCATATCTTAGGATTCATGGATTGACCCAAGAATAAACAAATAAATTCTCAATAGCATGAAGATATTCTTATAAAGTTGGGACACCAGGTGAGGGACATATACTTATAGGAGTTGTGTTGTGAGCAAACTTTTAATCATAGATTAATGGTTTGAAACAATTAATGTAACAAACGCAAATTGAATGTGTTATTATTAATTAATTTTTCTTCTAATTGATTCTATGTAAATTATGTTATTAGTTATATTATAAGATCATGTGTTATGCTTATTAATTTATATTACTATTTTTATGGAGATCTGTCATATTCACGGCGGTTAAAAATGTAATAATATTATTAAACTATACCTTATTAATTATATTATAAGATCATGTGTTATGCTTATTAATTTATATTACTATTTTTATGGAGATCTTTCATATTCATGGCGGCTAGAAATGTAATAATATTGAAAGTTTTTGTAAAATAGTGTTATTGTTCGTAGTAATATGCCTAAGTAATTTAAATTTAATTTTTATTATATGAAGTATTTTCGAGAATTTAAATAAAGTTGAAGATGAATTGTGGACTTTATTCTACCTTTTTAATTTAATTCTAGCTAATGTTATGAAATTCGGGTCAGACATCAACCAGTAAAAAGTCTCGTATAAGTTTTAACTAGTTAAATCATCTAATTACCACCCAATAGCATAGTATTATATATAATTATATATGTATATAATCAAATAAAATGATAAATAGCATACTTATGCCTAAACATCAATATCATAATGAAATATCTTAATAGTATTAGATATATTGATATGAGTCTTTAAAAGTATATTTTATTTTATTTACTTAAGAGAAATAGAATGGTAAGAAACTTAGACCATAAGAGTGGGTTGAAGAGAATAGCAATAAGGTTAGCTCAATCCTAATTATTAGAGAACTAATAGTTATGATGAGCCAAAGCGACCTCTGTCTGACGTTGTAAAAACTAATAGTCCCACATAAAAGTTGTTTTGGTCCATCACAACTTCTCTACACAAATTTAACTCCAAACATTAATAGTTCCATGTCAAAATTGAATAGACAATATTTATAGAAATTTAATCGGAAGGTTACAGTAACTACTAGTTCACAATTTTAACTACTAGTTCACAATTTTGACCAACCCATTTGTATTATGTATGGTTGACACCGATCCAATTTGTTTCATCTTTTAATTAAAAATTAACTAATATTTTCTTGCGTTCTTTTTTAAGCAAAGGTGCAAATGCACTCGTATATATTTACATTGCATTGAATCTATATATATGAAGACCTCACATGTTCCTTGAAAAATCACCAACCTTGAAATTAGGAATTAGGTTCCACCAACCAAGAGGAAATCCTAGAAGATATTTTAAACTTGGTCAACTTATCAGCACAAATTATAGTAATATACATTGACAATTAGAGGTAAAAGGGATTCTTGCCCTTTTTAAAACAAATTATATTTATCATTATTCATATGGTAGATAATAATATATATTTAATTTTATATTATTAATATACATACCTATAATAGCAATAAACATTTGCAGATAAGGGATAAAAGTTAAAAAGCAATATATTTATAAATACAAGCCAAAAAAAAACTTATTCACAACCACCTCTCTAAAAAATATACACTATAGAATTCAAGTCGAAAATCACCACTATTATCATCACTAGTGTGTACAGGCACTTTGTAACACCACGAATTTTACAATTTTGAAATATAAGATTTTACTAATATTTTCATT
>NC_032012.1:9903300-9991166 GCF_001865875.1 Lupinus angustifolius
GTTTTTGAGAAGTATTTTTCGGGGCGTTACACACTTTGTACCTGCCGACCGACGAATATTGTGTGATACTACATATTCAATTTTTATATATTTAATTTTTTTTGAATTAGAATGTATTTGTTGTGTTCGGTATACTTTATATTATATTTTTTTGTTTATGATAATGTTTAATTTAATGTGAGATATGTGATTAATTAATGTATTGATGGTGGTTGCTTAGGATTATATAGTTTTTTTGTAAAAATTAAATAATGTGAATGGCAAAATAGGAAATGAAAATTACACCATGAAGAAAGTTATTTCAAGTTTTGGCTTTTTATATAGTATAGATGAATCGATAAAAATAAAAAATTAGGATATTGTCATCATGATATTTGATTATAATCAATTTAGTCAAAAATAAAAAACAAGGTAGTTTTGTCAAAGAAAATAATATTGTAGATATTACTAGGTAAATTATTATGAATAAGACAAATAATCATAAAATATATTAAAAACGAATTCACTATTTATTACAAAATAATTTATATACTTTAATAATATAATAAAATATTAATTATAATATAATTTTGAAATAAATCTAACTATTAGAAGAAAAAGATTCACGTACATGATAACAAACAAAATAACTTGTTTTTAAAATAAAACAAAATCATTAAATTATTGGATAATCATTCAAAGTGTTGGGTTTATTCAAGTGTGAAGTCCCACATTGAATATGCGGAGAGGAGTGAAAGAATTTATAAGAAGGAAATGCCCATAAAACTAATGTCTTAAGGTTTTGGTTTAAGACATGGTGTCTCACTTGTGACTCTTCACTCTTCCCATACCCATGTAGTAATGGTACTCTCCGGTAGTTAGAGGCTCCCCTATCGCAGTCTAGTCCAACACAAAGACTAAAGAAATTATATTTAATGTTATATAAATATACAAAAGTAAGTTGATATTTTTTTTATGAAATATAAAAAATAGAAAATTATAGGTGCTACACTTATAGATACAACAAAAAATTATAAATTTTTCAATATAATTATAGAATAATATTTCTAACTCAAAATATATTCTTAATGATAAGTTTGATACAAAAATTAACTCTCTACTACTCACAACTGATAAAATAAATATTTTTAAATTAAAACAAAAAATCATAAGGTAATTAGATAATGATTTAAAGGACATAATACTCATCTAAATTTTATTACATAAACCTACCAAAATATATCCAACTTTTTCATCAGTACATTATAAAGGAAATTTTGTGGGTCTTAAATAATTTACATTGGAAATTACATTAAAGAGAAATATAGAAATAAGGAGAGAAAAAGTGAGTTATAAATAAAGATATAGTTGAAAATAAAGTATAAACGTCCATTGCGTTTCTAAAAGAATACAGATTTGAAAAAAATGGAAAAAAGAAAAAAAAAATCAAAAATATGAAATGGATGGAGTATATAATCGTGATTTTAGGCATTGTATTGGGGAACAATTCCTTCAATAAGGAGGAATTTGAGATTTATCCAGCAAAGTAGCTAAAATATCTCATAGTTTGTTTAGTATTTATTTCCCCGATCTCATTTTAATTGTTACTATAGTATTATTTTTTCAATTTTTTATATTGTTTGTTATTATTTTAGGAATCTAAGAAGTATGAATTTGTTTTCCCTTTTAGTTCATATTATGGTACATTAAACATGAAAATAATATTTATAATTACAAAATGTATTTATTAGTAATATTTTAGTCAAAACAATATTATTTTTTTCTTCAGGCAAAAGGGGGGCAATACACCCAGACTATATTAAAAGAAGATTATAAGAAGTACATGAGACCAAAGAGCCAAGAAAAAACACAAGTTAAAAGTTCTTAAACCTATAACTAGGCAAACCAATCCTTTTTCTAACAATTTCCTGCACCAGAAAATTCGGAGGAGCATCCCACCAAGTATCAGCCTTAGATAAAACACCAAAAGCAGCTAATTTATCAGCACAAACATTCTCTTCCCTGAAGATGTGGGATACTCGAAAGTTAGTTTGTGAAATAATAGCACAACACTTTTTCCAGTTGTTAGCAAGCTTCCAAGGCACCGCATGATTTCCTTTGAACATATCCTCAACCAGAGACGAGTCATACTCAAGCCAAATATGATTCCAACCTTTCCTGTGGGCTATCCGAATAGCAAAAATTGTAGCCATGAGCTCTGCATACAGGGAGTTTTGAATGGCAAAATAAGCTGCAAAACAGCCTTGCATAGCACCTAAACTATCACGAACAACACCACCACCTCCTGCATGACCAGGAGAACCATGAGCTGCCCCATCCGTGTTGATTTTTAACCAACCAGGTCTCGGGGGGAACCAAATTACCTCTATGATTTTGGGAGCTTTGCTTAGGTGACACTGGACATTTAAAGATCGCAAAATGTAAAAATCCTGCAGGTTAGGATTAGCACATAAGTGAGAAGCATTACCACAGAGAGCAGAGTCAGCTTTGATTCTGGAAATGGCTTGATGAGGTCTAACTCTTTACCTATCAAATCTCATCCTATTTCTGCAGAACCATATTGTTGATATGGTGTTCACTATGCAAGAAACTACTATTTCTGTAAGCTGAGGGCTCCAATGCTTGGGGATAGAAGGCAGCAAGTATTCCATTGAAGTTCTGTTGAGGTGAATCCCAATCAAATTATCAAGCCAGACCCAAAGGAAAGAAGCAAAAGGACAGGAGAAGAAGAGACGATTTGAAGATTCCTCAGCAACATTGCACAGATTGCATTTAGAGACCATATGCAGGGACCTTCTTTTCAAATTCTCATCTGTTGGCATTTTGTTTAGGAATAATCTCCACACTATAAAAGATTTAGATGGAGGAATAGCAGTGGACCAGATTTGGTTCCCCCCTTTTAAGCAATTCCTCCACCTTTTTAGTAGCTTCCAAGAACCCTAAGTTAATTTATAAAAGATATAACTACCAAAGTAGAGCCACACTCCAACCAGCTCATTTTCTAGCCAAGATTATGTGCTATCTCTATTACCAATATTGTCGATAGAAGTTCAACATAGAAAGAATCATGAATTCTAAAATAGCCTGCAAAACAACACAATATTGCACCCATCCTATCCCTAAATAAACCATCGTCACCTAAATGGACAAGAGCATCCAAGCCGATAAACACCACCGAGACGTCCAATTCCAGCCAGGAGATTCGATCTATCTTAAGCTACGACCCCATAAGCAGAACTTTCTAGCCAAGAGGATTAATCATAAACTAGCCGCATGTTTCTATGGTCCATTTCAAGTGGAACGTCATATCGTCTCTGTAGCATATCAGTTGTGTTTATCACCATCCTCCAAGCTTCATCCAGTATTTCATGTCTCTCAATTAAAGAAGGTGGCTTCCAACCACCCCAATGAACCACATTTACCACCAAGCATGGGGGAAGACACATGAATTCCGTTGGAACCAGAATGTATTCTAGCCACTAGAACTCAATCACAAAGTGGGGCTCAAACAAAATAGTGGTTGATTAAATGGAAGGGTCAATCAACCGAAGAAGCTATTTGGGAAGAGACACTCATCATTCAGCACCAGTTTCCTTCATTCAGTCTTGAAGACATGACTGATTTTCAAGAAGGCTTGAATGATAGGAATGAGATTAATGGGGACCTACATGAAAAACAAGTCACAAATGAGAAAGGGGAGATCTAGAAAGTATATTCCAGAAGGCCACGTGTCGGAAGATCATGAGGGGAGTTTCTCACTCACAAGGAGTTGTAACCGCAAGAAACCGCAAGGAGAGTGAATGATAAATGCAAGAGGAAAGTGGGAAAGGGGTGAGGGAAGTTTGAGTCTAAGTTACACGGCCATAGGGCTTGGGCTAGAGGGTATACTCTCTTGAATTCTAGTTTATATTCTTTAATTCTGCATCACTTCTAAATTATGTTTCTACATCACTACTTTCTTTTCTATAAACTTACAAATTCTATAATTTCAAATTATGTTCCTACCATCATCCATGTTTCTTTATTAGTAATCTTGTAATTTTATAACTCACGAACTTGTTGGCATAGACTCTTAGACATAGATGTATGTTTATCGATTCATATAACTTAATCTTACTAGTCTAGGCTAATAGACATAGAGATAGTTTAATAAGGTATTAATATAGATCATTAGTATAATTGATGTATTGCATTTAACTCAACTTTGCACGCATATAGATTTTTAGACATTGAAGTATGTTATGTGGGTCATAAATCTTAATCTTATGAGTAAAATTATTATATAGAGTTCTGTTGCATGAGTTGTTAAATTGACGACTAAGATATTAGCTTTAAGTAATCTTGAGGTCATTTGTGTGGAATAATCATCACTAAGTAAATTCACGTTATGAATCATTTGTATATGGGTAGTAATTATGAAGTTCAATCTCCGCTCTTTTTATGATTCTATTACAATCTCGATTAAGTTGTGTCATCAAAAAGCAACCATCAAACAATCACTTAAAATAATAATTGTTTGTTGGCATACTATAATCTAGTAAGTTATTGTGGATTTGGCAAACTCTTACTCTAAACTTGTTTATAACATTGTTGGTATTTTATATCAATTTGTCGATTAGCACTTATCATTCGTCACGTTTAAATTATTACACTCACTTCCCTTAAGGGACAATAGTATAATTACACTGACCTCCCTTGTATGGGTACTCATATTGTAATGTATTTATATATACTATAGGTGATTTGTGTAGGTATAAAAAGTGAGTCACAATTTGTGTAATTTCACTAATCTAAAATAATGTTAATCCAATTTACTCTATATTAAATAAAAATGAACTATTATCTTGAAAATATAAATAAAAAACATTCAAAACTTATTATATTTATTAATTTTATTCATTTTGTATCTCTTAATGCTTATAGTTATGCACATAAATTATTAAAAAATGAATTAAAAGTTTGGTATATCTTAACTGAAATACCTCGTTTAATACACATATACTTTTCATAATTAACAGACATACGAAACTAAAAGGATACTGTAATAGATAATTGTATAATTGGAAAACATTTATAACCAGTGTTTTGAAATATCAATGGATTGAAAGAAAATGAAAATGTTACAACATGAAACCAAAATAATCTTGAAGAGTTCTAATTAGGAGGATTTAAAAATAGGTTGATGAGTTTTATAATGTAACGGAAACCCAATATGGCAATATCTCATCCACTCAGTACTTTATAATTTCTGTAGTGTAAGATGATAATTCATGCTTTTATCTCAGCCACCAATAATGGTGAACCCTACATGCATTTAGCATCATAACATACCACTTTCTGTCCTTTACATCATTCTTACATCACACTGATTCATGAGCAAACATTAGCAAAAAAGGCTACGAAAGGTGGCTATTCAATTATTGATGTTATTATATATTAAAAAGGTAGTTATAATTGCATAAAATATGCAACTAACAAATTTTACATTTGTTTATGGAATTTTACAATGATAGTAAGGTCAATGGTTTAATTTCTAAGAGTGACATTAAAGTTAGTGGTTCGATTTATGAAAATGACGCTTGTTGGGAGGGATAGGCACAACCCCTACAAATATTAGTTCTTTACCAAAAAAGTAGGGAAATACTCTTAGTAGTACTAAACATGTTCAAAGTGAGAGAATACTCTTAAGAGTAATGTTTTAAATCTTTTTAATTTAAATGAAAATATTGAATATCTATGTAATAATTTACTTAATAAGCCTTCCAATTATTGAATCTAAACGTAAAATTATCACTATTTACTCTATATAAATTTCTCATTTATTATTTTAAATCATATTAAATTTAAATCCTTTATTAATATTTTAAACTTGAGTTTATAAAATATAATATAGATTAAATTAATTGTATATGAGTTTTAGAGAAATTAGACAAATTACTCCTTATTATTGATGTATTAAAAATCATTGTTCTCTTTTATAGATATTGACTTTTATATTATTTTCACTCTCATCCATAACATACCATATGTTCTAGAAACCTTGTATGGGATAGGATTAAATAAAGTTCTATTATTTCTTCTCTATGATCATTCTCATTAATATATATTTGTAAAATAAATGATAATTCATAAGTACTGAAGAAAATCAAAATAATCTCAATATACATTATTTTGTAATACATCATCAATTTGACATGCGACTCCAAAGACCCATTAATTTAGTGAGTGTTATCCTTTAAGCTTAAATGTATCTCCATTATTTTATTTTCCTAAGGGAGCCTCCATGACTCAAAACTGTAACATTAGATACTTATAGTCATTTTATTTCATTTAGCCACTACCACTTAACTACTTGTGACCCAATAAAAAGTACGTATGTGCAAAAAAAATGAATAATTTGTGTAATTTTATTAAAACTCGATGAATTATGTGAGTTTAAAAAAATGTAAATTACTAGGCATTGATGTAAATCTTTTTGACCCAAAATGTGTAGCTATGATTGATTGAAAAAAATTACTAAAATAAAAAATTGATAACTATACATTTTTTAACCAATAAAAAATGATGTATGAATTAACTAATAAAAAGTTTGTGTAATGTGTTGTTCAAACATTTTGTGCACCTACCAAGGACTCTATGCATATATCATTTAACTATTTTCTAGTTGTTGACTTGTAGTTATATATGTTTAATTATGAAAGAAAAACTAGTTTACCATACTCATATAATAATAATAACTTTGAAAAAGATGAGAAAACTCATGAAACGGAGAGGAAAGCCTGAGATGCTAAGAAAAAAAGGAAATGTGTATTATATGAAAGGATTTTGCTAACCATTAACTTAGAACAAGAGATAAGTAATCCAAAAGTGTCAATACGATATTCAAAGTTTTCTAAGTTCAACTTTATATTTTTTGTCTCTAAAAAACAATGATTAGCGACAAAAAAACAAATATAACCTTTAATTGTATACAACTCCTTGGTCATTATAAACATTATATAAATATTTTAATTTAAATTGAAATATATCTTTTGTCTTCTTTAATTCTTCCAAACTCTCCAAAATTAATTGAAAAATGAACCCTTAGCTTATTAAATGATCGAAGATCATTGATAATTAGATAAACTAGTAGCATAATTTACCACATCTCCCAACCTGTAAAAAAAACTACGCCTATAGAATATGAATTATATTAATTTGATCCAAAACTCACATAAGGTTTATTAGTTGATTTGCTTGTACATTTTTCTTGTTAATCATATTAGATGAAACGTGTGGGTCTATAAATGAAAAACGAAAAAAAGAAATAAAAATGGTTGTGAAGTTTTGATCACATAAGGCTTACGTTAGAATTGACATCACTAGAGAATGACTAGTACTTTGTCACTTTCCTTCTAGATAAGATAAACATTTCATGCCCCACTCCATAATCAATTATAAATTAATGCTATCAAACAACTACTCTCACCTTCGTTTCTCACCCAATCTTCAAACCCATCATTAACCTTTCCCAATTTCATATCCCATAACTATCATTCTTGGTGTCTTCACTTTTTTTCATTAATATAACCAAACATTAACTTTTATTACTTGTGTAGAATCAAACTCTTTTTAGTGTTCATTTAGTGGTGTAAGATTTTGATTAACTTTTATAAAAATCAAAATGTCAAATATTCGATTATTGAGAGTGTCACTTGTTATGAGAGAATGTCATATACTTCAAAATAAATTTATTCCTTATCTATTAAAGGAGGGATATATTACCCTAAAAAAACCTATTTCTTCCTAATATATAAAAAATCCTCAACGTTTGGATTAACAAGTATTTATTTATTGTGCTTGATACCAGTATTATTATATATTTATACGACTATAACACATGTAATATCTCATTGTATATTTTGTTTATTTAGAGTATCATTTATTCCATGCATGAAAGATACCGAATAGTTTGATCGGAAATAGGCATTATGTATTTATAATTTAATAAACGAAAAAAATATTTGATAACTATAATTTTAACTTCAATAATTTTTTCAGATGATAGTATATAGATGTGCTCCCGTATACGGTGCTTATTGTTTATGTTGACCACTCAAAGATAAACGTGATTTACTGAAACTGGAGCACTGAGAGCCACTCACCACCCCAATTATCAATCAAACCTTCCCTTCTCTATATATAACATTACTCTCTCCCCTCCTCTCAACATTAAAACAACACCCTACTTTCCACCACCAAAGAAAACCACCATTTCAATGGAAGTTCCAAAACAACAATTGTCGTTGTCACCACCACCACAACCAAAACAAGAACTGGCATCATCACCACCACAATATGTAGTGGTGGCGATGATGCCAACTCCAGGCATGGGACACTTAATCCCGATGCTAGAATTCGCGAAGCGCCTCATCCGCTACCACCATAATATCAGGGTGAAATTTTTAATCCCGACAGATGGGCCTCCCTCTAAGGCCCAAACAACAGTCCTAAGAAACCTCCCGAATGCAATTTCTCACATATTCCTACCTCCAGTTACACTGAGTGATGTTCCACAAGATGCAAAAATTGAAACAATTATATCACTCACCGTACTCCGTTCATTACCTTCACTCCGCCGTGAAATGACGGCGGAGATACACCCTATTGGTGGTCTTGTTGTAGATTTGTTTGGGGCTGATGCTTTTGATGTGGCTAAGGAACTTGATGTGTCTCGTTATTTGTTTTTTCCTTCAAATGCTATGCTTTTGTCCTTCTTCCTTCACCTTCCTAAATTGGATAAGGAAACTAACTGCGAGTACAGGTAATATTATATTATATTTTATTTTATCAATTTTTCATATTTATTTATATATCATATAGTATGGTATGGTATATTTTGTAGAGAGTATGTTATAAAAATTAAATTACAAGTATTATACTTTTATGATATATTTCTCTTATAGAGAATATCTTATACTATCTTTGTAAAAATAAAGTAGTATGCCTTATCAGTTATCACCATATAAAAAACTCAACACCGACACTTATCTCTTGTTCTATTGTAACAAAAAAGTGGGAAAAAGATGTGATAAAAAAGCTTGTTATATAGTATGTATCTTTATATTATTCTTATGTGTACAACTAATCTTATTATTAAACATTCAGAACTTCCCTTTAATAAAGTGCGAATGAATAAGATTGGATTCAATATATATATATATATATATATATATATATATTCATACTCTACAATCATATATTGTCTTACTTTTGCAAACAAAATAAGTAGAAACAAATTTCTTTTTCTAAAATAACATGTAAAGAAAGTAGTTTGCAATTTACATAAATATTATTAGGTGTTTACCTAAAACTCATACAAACCATTTATTTATTATTTTATTTTTATATATTTGGTATTGATGATGTTTCCTAATCCTTTCTAAATATAGAGAATTAGCTGAGCCGATCAAAATCTCAGGCTGTATTCCAATTCATGGTAAAGAATTGTTGGACCCAGTTCAAGATAGGACCAATGAAGCTTACCAATGGATCCTTCACCATGCCAACCGATATAGAGAAGCAGATGGAATCATAGATAATAGTTTCCTAGAACTCGAACCGGGTCCTATTAAAGAGTTACAAAAGTATGAACCGGGCAAGCCTCCGGTTTACCCGGTTGGACCACTTGTGAACATGGATGGTATTGTTAGTGAACCGGGTTTGGAATGTTTAAGGTGGTTGGATGAACAACCACATGGGAGTGTCTTATTTGTTTGTTTTGGGAGTGGTGGGACCCTCTCTAGTGTTGAAACCAATGAACTAGCACTTGGGTTGGAAATGAGTGATCAAAGGTTCTTGTGGGTAGTGAAGAGCCCAAATGACAAAATTGCCAATGCCTCTTATTTTAGTGCTGACTCTAAAGCTGACCCTTTTGATTTTTTGCCAAAAGGGTTTGTGGAGAGGACAAAAGGAAGGGGTTACTTGGTCCCAGGTTGGGCCCCACAGACCCAAGTTTTGGCTCATGGATCCATTGGAGGGTTCTTAAGTCATTGTGGTTGGAACTCAACTCTTGAGAGTGTGGTTAATGGGGTGCCCTTAATTGCATGGCCACTATTTGCTGAGCAAAAAATGAATGCGTTTATGCTTACACAAGATATCAAAGTGGCATTGAGACCCAATAAGAATAATAGTAATGGGTTGGTGGAAAGAGAGGAAATTGCTAGTGTTGTGAAGTGCCTTATGGAAGGTGAGGATGGGAAGAAGCTTCGTTATAGAATGAAAGATCTTAAGGACCTTGCTGCAAAGGCTCTAAGTGAAAATGGGTCTTCAACAAAAAATATTTCTCAATTGGCTCTTAAATGGACCAAGAAAACAAGTGTAGCAAATTAAAGTACTTCTTCCTATGTAATTAGCTGCACACAAGTTTGTTATTATTAGGATGCCTAATTTTTGTATAAACGTTGAATAAGTGGTGAATTAGATTGTGTAAATGGTGAGTAAGTTATAATTTTTCAACCTATTTTAATAATCTAATAATATTCCTAATTATATTTTCTCTTCCATAACCCTTCTTCTTCTTTATGATTTACTTCTTAATCAATGATCAAAACATATAATCTCTAGTTTTATGATTCAATCCTTTGTTGCATTTCTTTTCAATGATCATATTCATTATTATGGCAGTTTTAACATGAGATCAAATTAAAGTGACTAAAATCTATATTTTAGTATGATTGGTGGCAGGCTTGTTTACTTGCATGAAGCATTAGAACCAAAAGTTGTTTATCGGAGTACAAGGACTATTAAATTAAGCAACCAAACTAGAGAGTTTCTTCTCCGAATATATTTAAAAAAAACATTTCCAGAGAATTAAAACGTTTTTTATACAAAAAAAATAAAAATATATTTTAATTTGAGAGATGTATGTTTGAATGTATTTTTTTAATACAACATTTACTTATTATAATGTAAAAATTTATGATTTTAATAACAGTTGGTTGGATAAAAGACGTGAAATGAAAAAAAAACACAAAATAGATGAAAATGGTATAAGAAGAATGTAGGTGAGTAGTTTGAGGGCAAATTTACTGATTTGGTGCACTTTGTTAATTAATAGTTTTGGTGTAACATTATCGGTTATCTTTTTTTTACTGACCCTGCCTAACTCGGCAACTAGGTTGGAGTTTCACTTTGTCACCTTTTATTCACTTTTCCCTCATAAATTAGGTATAGGGTAGGAGTTTTTTTTTCTATATATCTCTCATAAATCGGTTATGCTATAGGAGTTTTTAATTTATTTTCCTCATCTCTCCTAAATCGGCAATGACATATGAGTTTTATTTATTTTTTGTTCTCTCTCTCCAAAATCGGCATTGTAGTAGGAGTTTTATAGTGATGAGGATGCAGTTGACTTTGATGTTGGTTCATCTTGTAGTATGACAAATACTATTTCATCATCATTTTTCGTAACACAAATTCTGAAGTTGGTCGTGCATTTGGACATGCAACTGGTTTAATGAATATTAATGATAATAATTTGTTTATTGAGATGCAATTTGAATCTAAATAAGTTACAATAAATGCTATTAGAGAATTTCATATTAAAAATTCCTTCGACTATGTTGTTGCAGAGCCTAGACCAGATAGATATGTTGACAAATGTAAGCATTTTGGTGTCAGATGTGAGTGGTGAATTCGCGCTTCTCATAATGTTAAGCATGACATTTAGGAGATTAAGAAAATTACTGAACACACAGTTGTGTATCTATGTTAGTTTCCCAAGATCACATCAAATTACATTCGTCATTCTTTCAGACCTTGTTGTTAATTTGATGTCTGCATATCCGAGTATACCATTTAAGGCACTAGTGAAGGAGTTTGTTAGTCGTTTTGGTTATACAGTGATATATATAGAAAGGTAGGGACTGCAAAACAAATGACATTGGCCAAAATTTATGGTGATTGAGAAGGATCATACAATGAGTTATCATGTTAGATGAATGTTATACAATATTTATCTTCCAACACCATTGTGAAATATGAAGCACGTCACCATATTGTATATGACATGGAAGACCCAAGTCATTTATTCTGGATAGTGTATTTTGGGTCTTCAAACCATGTGTTGAAGGGTTTGCATATTGCAAACCATTCTGCAAGTGGATGAAACATTTTTTACTCTGAACTATACTATAACATTGCTAATAGCAAGTTCACAAGATGCAAACAGACATGACATGTATTTCCATTTATCTTTGCTATCGTTGAAGGAGAAACGAAAGAGTCTTGGGAGTGGTTCTTTTAAAATCATAAGACTCGTGCTACCCCTCAACCAAACCTATGAACATTGGAGAAGAAAGAATGAACAATCTGTATAAGATCTCATTACTCATATGTTATTTTATAATATTGGAATCTATTAAGGTTGAATGTAGTTGAAGTCGGTAATTTAACAAATCTATTGTAAATGTGGTGGAGTTAGACATGCTTGTCATTTATTTGATAGAATGTCTTAGAGAGATATTGTCTTATTTAGAAAGTAGACATTTAACAGTGTTTGCTTCAATGAGCACGGTTAAATGTCTACTTTCTACAGCGCTACAAAAAACGTTGTTGAATATAACATTATGTACTACTGCGCTCACATAGAAAGCGCCACAAAAGTGTTGTTAAATGACAATTTTAAAGCGTTGTTGTTTTGCTATTCTCACATAGTGTTGAGAGCCTATGATTATTCATACACTTGAAAATATAGTGAGATTTGAGGCTTTGCCCGTTGTTATTAGATCATTAAGTAATTGTTTGGAGGTCGCCTCGAGGATATGGAGGTCACCCCGAGGACAAGGCATGGTAAAACTAAATGCATTAAGGTTGAGATGAGTAACTAATATGATATTTTTATAAATTATTGAATTTTTTTAGAGCTTATGGTCATTCACACACCTGAAAGTAGTGATATTTGAGACTTTGTTCATTGATATTAGATTACTAAGTGAAAAAAGGTGAAAAAGTAAAACTCCAACCTAGCTATCGTGTTAGATGGGGTTACTAAAAAGAAAAGATAATCAACAACATTATTGTCAAGTGTATAAAAATTATACTACTTTGATAAATAGTACAAAAGGTACACCAATATCATAAATTTACAGTCAAAGTGTACCAAGTCAGTAAGTTTGTCGTGGTTTGAGTGTGTCAATGTTGGGTCTTAACAATAATTTGGAAAGTATCACTCTCTTCTCCAACAAATTTTCTTTTTGAATGGTTGGATAATGATGAAGAAATTGGATAATTTGTGGGATTTAAGTGAATGATACCAATTGAAAAAAGAAGGAGGATAGTAGAAGAGAAAGTAAAGACATGATATAATGGAATACCAAAAATAGAGAAAAAAATATTCACCAATAATGTATAAGTTGTATATATTGTTATTGTATCATTCATCATGTATATTTAATTATTATTGATTTTTTTAAAAATAAAACAAAAAAATGATAGATAATATATTAATTGAGTATAAATATTTACATTGAGTGCATAGTCAGAATAAAAAAATAATATGAGAATCAAATATTAAAAAAAATGAAGTCTCATAATACAACAAAAAAAAGTGAATGAATGAAGGGCCATTTTGGCACTATCGAATTAGGATAAAATGTTGAAACATATGATGATCTAGACCGGTGAGTAGATCTAACGGACAAGAAGGGAGGAAAGTCGCTGAATCCCTAAACGACACCGTCGTAGTGATGAGGTAACAAAAATATCATGAAGCATAGAGAACAAGGTTTTTGGGTTTTGCAGGTTCGGATAAACCCTCTCTCTCTCTCTCTCTCGTTTCAGTGAGTTTCTTCTTCTTCTTCTTTCAATTTCTCTTTTTCTATTCTCTCTCTTCTATATCATTTTACATTCAATCCTTTATTAAAAACAGCACTTTTTATTTTTGTTATTATAGATGGATCCTAAACTCATGTTTTCTTCACCAAAAATCTCATCTTTTTCCACTCCTTTACCATTCTTCATCTCAAATCAACTTCCTTTCCTTCTAAAACCAACCCTTTCTTTCAAACCCCATTCTTCACTACAAAAGTCTCAATTTTTTGGTACGAGTTTGGTTCTTTCACAATTGGGTAATAGTAATGTTGATTTTATTAGCTTGAGGAAAAAATTGAATGTCCCATTTGGGCCTATAAGATCAGCAGTGAAGAGAAGGAAGGAACTTCCCTTTGATAATGTCATACAAAAGGATAAGAAGCTCAAGTTTGTTCTTAAGGTAAGGAAGATTCTTGTGAGTCAGCCCGATCGGGTTATGTCGCTTCGCGGTCTCGGTAGGTTTAGGAAGGAATTGGGTTTGGATAAGAAGAGGAGAGTTATTGCATTGTTGAAAAGGTTCCCTGCAGTGTTTGAGATTATGGAAGAAGGGGTTTTTTCTCTCAAATTCAAGTTGACACCTGAGGCTGAAAGGCTTTATTTTGAGGAATTGAAGATTCGGAATGAAATGGAGGATTTGGTGGTTACTAAGCTGAGGAAGTTGCTGATGATGTCGATGGAAAAACGGATATTGTTGGGGAAGATAGCACATTTGATGACTGATTTCGGGCTTCCACAAGATTTTCGTGACACCATTGTTCATAGGTATCCTCAATACTTCAAAGTTGTTGAAACTGAACGAGGCCCTGCACTCGAGTTAACTCATTGGGATCCTGAGCTTGCAGTTTCTGCGGCTGAGTTAGCTGCAGAGGAGAATCGGATTAGAGAAGTAGAAGAGCAGAATTTAATCATTGATAGGGTTCCTAAGTTCAATAGAGTTAAGCTCCCTAAGGGTCTTCATCTTTCAAAGGGTGAGATGAGGAAGATAACGCAGTTCAGAGACATTCCTTATATATCACCGTACTCGGATTTCTCAGACCTGAGGTCAGGGACCCGGGAGAAAGAGAAGCATGCTTGTGGAGTTGTCCATGAGATTTTGAGCCTCACGCTTGAGAAGCGAATGCTCATTGATCACTTCACGCATTTCCGAGAAGAGTTTAGATTCTCTCAGCAGATAAGGGGAATGTTCATAAGGCATCCTGATATGTTTTATGTGTCACTGAAAGGAGAAAGGGATTCTGTGTTTCTGAGGGAAGCTTATCGTGATTCTCAATTGGTAGATAAGGATCGTTTATTGCTCATAAAGGAAAAGCTTCGTGCTCTTGTTAATGTTCCACGGTTTTCCAAAGGACCCTCTCGCAGAAGAGTTGGAGATGGCACGGAAGACAATGATGGACGAGAAGATGAAGTTGATGCTGAAGGAGAAGAAGAATGGTCAGATACTGATAATTTAATAGATGGTGAATTTGACGACAATGATGATGATGATGATGAGTGGAGTGATGAAGATGATGATACACCACCAGATTTTGACGAGGATGTTGGAACACCGGAGATTGGAAGAAGAAAGCTGAGTAAACAAGTTGATGAGACGACACAGAATGCTGAGAAGGATCGTGTTCCTGTATTCCCCGATGGCCGTCCCAGAGAACAGTGGTAATTTTCAGAAAAGCTCTCAAGCTTTGAGTTTTTTTCATGCAAAATGGCACCTGTCGTGGAATTTGATTTGGACTGGCTGATTTGTAACTAATGCTTTATGCAAAGAGTTTGATAGCTTGTAAGAATATATATAATATATATTCTGTTACTAAAATGAGCAGCATTCTTCATTGCCCCTTCACAATTCCTGAATTTGCTCTATGAACAACAATGCAGCATATGTAACAACAGATGCTACTCAGAAATTTTCTGTAGATGCTTATATCTATAACTTGCTTTTACTGTAACGATATTTATATTTCTTTAGTTTATATGTTTTATTATAAGGAAGCTTTTGATAGATCTTTTTGTAAGGTACTTAATGTTTTTATGAAGCCATTGTTTTTTCTCTTATGTGTGGTATTTTCATTAGCAAGAAAGTAGAGACAGTAAAATTGTAATATTATAGTATCTTTTAATCAAAATGAAGAAAAATAACTACTTTCTTTGATCTTAGTAATTTAGTTAAAGTTGTCTTGTAATAAAGACAATAAGAAGTGTATCTTGTTTTATCACTTCCTTGTTTGTCATGTTTGTCATATGTATTATGTGTCTACCTATATCACTATATACCATTTACTTGGCATTGGTCTAGTGGGGTAAGGCTTTGCTAGATCCTCGGGATGACCAAAAGGTCAAGAGTTCGATTCCTGGGAGCGACACTTGTTAGGAGGGGCAGTCATGGGCCTCGAAAAAGGATTAGTTCCTTACTCAAAAAGGTGACGGGATACTCTTGGTAGTACCAAAAAAAATAATTATCTTGTATTTAATACTTGGAACTGCATGAGGTTAATGAAACCTAATTGGGCCACCTATCAGTAATTCAGTATATTGAACCAAAATTCAAATGCTTATGCAGAATCTTCAAAAGTTTGCTAAAATGCTCAACCTTGCAAATGCTACATGAGTTTTCAGAATTACAATAACAAGTTACATGTCAATACTTCTAAGTTACATTCTTCTTCTATATGAATAGAAGTTCATCTCATTCTTGCCTTCAATAGTGCTGCCCTGACATAAACCCAATCTGCTATGTTGTTCAATAGCCTGAAATAGTTATGCCTCCAAGAATCCTTAACAAGGAGAGATAGTACCACTCCCCAAAATGCAATGATGAATCCAAGAACCATGCTAATATAAAACCATACTGATAACATGAACAATCCTGTTTCACTAGTTTCCTTCTTCTCAGGATCAGTCATAAAATCTGGTGAGTGATTTTGAGTGGCACATGGTGATAATGGTATACCACAAAGGCCAGAGTTGTTTTCATATGAAGATGAAGGGAAAGAGGGAAACTGGCCTTCATAAGGAATAGAACCTGTAAGGTTATTATTAGACACATCAAGTGCAGTGAGAAAAGACAATCTTCCTAAGGAACTAGGAATGGATCCTGATTCTCAATTGGTAGATAAGGATCGTTTATTGCTCATAAAGGAAAAGCTTCGTGCTCTTGTTAATGTTCCACGGTTTTCCAAAGGACCCTCTCGCAGAAGAGTTGGAGATGGCACGGAAGACAATGATGGACGAGAAGATGAAGTTGATGCTGAAGGAGAAGAAGAATGGTCAGATACTGATAATTTAATAGATGGTGAATTTGACGACAATGATGATGATGATGATGAGTGGAGTGATGAAGATGATGATACACCACCAGATTTTGACGAGGATGTTGGAACACCGGAGATTGGAAGAAGAAAGCTGAGTAAACAAGTTGATGAGACGACACAGAATGCTGAGAAGGATCGTGTTCCTGTATTCCCCGATGGCCGTCCCAGAGAACAGTGGTAATTTTCAGAAAAGCTCTCAAGCTTTGAGTTTTTTTCATGCAAAATGGCACCTGTCGTGGAATTTGATTTGGACTGGCTGATTTGTAACTAATGCTTTATGCAAAGAGTTTGATAGCTTGTAAGAATATATATAATATATATTCTGTTACTAAAATGAGCAGCATTCTTCATTGCCCCTTCACAATTCCTGAATTTGCTCTATGAACAACAATGCAGCATATGTAACAACAGATGCTACTCAGAAATTTTCTGTAGATGCTTATATCTATAACTTGCTTTTACTGTAACGATATTTATATTTCTTTAGTTTATATGTTTTATTATAAGGAAGCTTTTGATAGATCTTTTTGTAAGGTACTTAATGTTTTTATGAAGCCATTGTTTTTTCTCTTATGTGTGGTATTTTCATTAGCAAGAAAGTAGAGACAGTAAAATTGTAATATTATAGTATCTTTTAATCAAAATGAAGAAAAATAACTACTTTCTTTGATCTTAGTAATTTAGTTAAAGTTGTCTTGTAATAAAGACAATAAGAAGTGTATCTTGTTTTATCACTTCCTTGTTTGTCATGTTTGTCATATGTATTATGTGTCTACCTATATCACTATATACCATTTACTTGGCATTGGTCTAGTGGGGTAAGGCTTTGCTAGATCCTCGGGATGACCAAAAGGTCAAGAGTTCGATTCCTGGGAGCGACACTTGTTAGGAGGGGCAGTCATGGGCCTCGAAAAAGGATTAGTTCCTTACTCAAAAAGGTGACGGGATACTCTTGGTAGTACCAAAAAAAATAATTATCTTGTATTTAATACTTGGAACTGCATGAGGTTAATGAAACCTAATTGGGCCACCTATCAGTAATTCAGTATATTGAACCAAAATTCAAATGCTTATGCAGAATCTTCAAAAGTTTGCTAAAATGCTCAACCTTGCAAATGCTACATGAGTTTTCAGAATTACAATAACAAGTTACATGTCAATACTTCTAAGTTACATTCTTCTTCTATATGAATAGAAGTTCATCTCATTCTTGCCTTCAATAGTGCTGCCCTGACATAAACCCAATCTGCTATGTTGTTCAATAGCCTGAAATAGTTATGCCTCCAAGAATCCTTAACAAGGAGAGATAGTACCACTCCCCAAAATGCAATGATGAATCCAAGAACCATGCTAATATAAAACCATACTGATAACATGAACAATCCTGTTTCACTAGTTTCCTTCTTCTCAGGATCAGTCATAAAATCTGGTGAGTGATTTTGAGTGGCACATGGTGATAATGGTATACCACAAAGGCCAGAGTTGTTTTCATATGAAGATGAAGGGAAAGAGGGAAACTGGCCTTCATAAGGAATAGAACCTGTAAGGTTATTATTAGACACATCAAGTGCAGTGAGAAAAGACAATCTTCCTAAGGAACTAGGAATGGATCCTTGAAGTTTGTTATGAGATAGATATAGCAGTCCTATCATTTTTAGATCACCAAAGCTATCAGGAATGTTTCCAGTTAGTTCATTCTGTCCTAGATTTAAGACTTGCAAATAGGTCAGTGAACCGATGTTTTGAGGAATACTTCCTGATAATGAATTGTTGGAAAGATCAAGGTAGATCATGCTGCCATTCTTTGAGAATGTGTTAGGTGTAGAACCGGTGTATATCCGGATAGATGGGCAAGAATGTTGCACAATAAGGTAGCCCTCCAGTCTCTCTGCCCTAATACCTTGAAATTCAACTATCTGTTCAGCACTGCTGCAACTTGTCTCATGCATGTTGCGTAACAATGCAAATTGTCTCCCAGCAAAACTTACAGAACTAGTAAGGCCAGATTGATTTGAAAGTTCAGATGGGATGGTACCAATTAGTTTATTACTTGACAAATCTAACCATACGAGGCTCCTACATTTACCAAGCTCGGGTGGAATCCGACCGGTAAGTAAATTCTGACCGAGCTGGAGGATAGCGAGTTGATTTAGATTCCCTACACTAGCAGGTATCTCCCCAGTAATGTGGTTGTTTGTGAGTGACAACCAAATCATGTTGGTGCAATTACCAATTGATTGAGGAATGGAGCCTGAAATGAAATTGTTATTAAGAATCAAGTTCTCTAAGTTTCCTCTACCATGACCACATATTCCTTCTGGAATCTCTCCTGTTAGGTTGTTTGCCCATATAATCATGTCAGAAAGATTAGGCAAAGACCAAATTTGTAAGGGTATTGAGCCATTCAAATTATTGAAGCTAAAATCAATTGTTCTCAAATTCTTGCAGCTACCAAGTTCAGCAGGGATTTCTCCAGAAAGATAATTCCCAGCCAAAAGTATCTTTTCCAAGGCTGAGGGAGAATTAGCGGCATTTCGAAAACAAAACACCGAAGGGATACTGCCTGTAAAGGCATTGGAACTGAGGTCAAGAACCTGAAGCTGTGTACAATTGGCAAGAGACAAAGGAACAATCCCTGTGATATTATTGAATGGTACATAGAGATACCTAAGACTTGAAAGTTTGCTTACAACTGAGCTGAGAAAGTCTCCGAAGAGATGATTTTTCGTGAGGTTAAGACTTTCTAAAGAAGAGCAATTTCCGAATGTCAACGGCAACTCACCAGAAAGGTTGTTCTCAGATATATCAAGCACTACCAAAGAACTACAAGCAATTCCAAGTTCATCAGGTATTTATCCATAAAACTTATTATTCCCTAAAATCAGTTCCCTTAAGCTCTTCAAGCTAGAAAGGAGAACGCCGGGAATTTTTGACTTAAGTTCATTGTAGGAAAGATCTAGAGTTTCCAGAACCTGGCAGTTAATTAAGCTAGATGGAAACTCAGTTCCTGAAAGTGCATTATGAGATAAACTCAATGAAACAAGGCTCCTGCAATGGCTGAAATCAAATCTAGAGAACACACCAGAAAAGTTGTTGTAAGATAGATCCAAAAGCTTAACTGAATCACCAACAAAACCATGTGGTATCTCCCCATACAGAAGATTATAGGATATGTCAAAAGTAGTCAACTTTTTGCAAGAGACAAGAGTTTCGGTTTCAGTTTCATTGAGTTGACCTGAGATTCTGTTGTCAGAAAAATTAGCAAAAATCAAATTTTGACAGTTTCTAATAGTGTATGACAAAAGGGTAGTCTCAGAAATCTGGTTTCTAGACAAGTCAAGTTGAAGCAAAGAAGCACCAAAGCCTGTTTTTTCTGTTATGTCTGTTCCAGTTATGAGATTCTGAGATAAGTTGAGATAACTAAGATTATGACATGGAACTAGATCTAAGAATGGAAACATGCCAGAAAAGTTGTTTTTTGAAAAGTCAAGTGATTGAAGATTGCAATAAGATGAAACAGAGAAGTTGTTCCCTTTAGTGAAGTAGTTTCCATGCAATAGAATGTGTTGTAAAGTGGTTAAGGTTGTGAGTGTTGGTAAGTGAAGTTTACCAACTAAGCCAGCATTGGTGAGGTTGAGGGATGTCACATGACCAGCACGTGAGCATGTGATACCATTCCATGAACAATGAGATGAAGAGTTTGACCAGTTTGAGATGAAGTTATTAGGATCATCATAAACTTGAGTGTTCTTGAATCTCATCAATAATATAACAACTTGTTCTTCAGCAGAAGCAGCATCATATATAGTAATAATCATGAATAATAACACAAAAACCATTAGTTTTGGTAATGACATCTTGGTGTGTTTGGTGTCTATCTTTCCCTTGTTCTTCACCTCATCAAAATATAATAACTAGCTTAATCCAAAGGGTATTAGTCAACCAAACTGTACTTTGTTTCTTTTCCTTACTTACCTTGTGGTCCTTATTTTCATATGTATGGTTGGGAATGTACCTAATTGATTCCCTTCATTATGTTTTTATAAGCCAATACAATTAATATAATCAATGACCACATGGGGTGCTAATCATAATTATATACACCATCTCACCTAATTCCCATGATTATTATCTCATTTTCTCAGCATTTCTTTCGGATCTGTCTGTGAGTTGAGATTTGGAGGGGAAAATAAGAAAAATGAAACATTTAACAATCATGAAATACACTTCTGAAATGATGCCAACCTGATATATAGCACTATGATGCCAACCTGATATATAGCACTATGATGCCAACCTGAAGGCCATCAATCCTCCTTCAGTGCTACCATAAATTTGTCTTAAATATTAAATTGAATCATGATTAGCCACCGGTACTAGGATCTGATATTTTAAACTGTATCCCAAATCATGTCTCGGACAAATGAATATATGACATGTCAATTAAAAAATTACTATTCATTATTTTTTAGTCAATATCATTGATATGAGATATGGTTTGGAACACAGTCTAGGACAACGAACCTTTGTTCTTAGTCACTCACCTAGAGAGAATCCTCTAGTATCAGAGAGGGAAGTGCTATCAAAAATAAAAATAAAAACAAAGTATAACGACACCTATATTATTTTATTTATAATAAGATAACATTTTTAGCCTTAAAATTACAATCTAAAAGTCTTAAATTCTTGGTCATCATGCAAGAAAGAAAAGAAGGGAATTGAAAGAGTAAAAGAGAAGAAAATAATTGAACTTTTATTATTGGACTTCATTCTACATAAAGGCGAAATGTAAGAATTTGTACAATAAAAAAATTGGTAGTTTCTTGAAACTCAAACTACCATTTAAAGTAAACACAAGCCTAACTACCATAACCAAACTAATTAAGAGATAAACCAATAATAACCAACAATAACAAAACTTATGTGGACATATTTAACAAAAAAACATAACTTCCATATCTAGTACGAGAGAATGAGAGTTCTTATCAATGAGTTCTTATACATGTGTTTTATTTCTAGAAGGTTTACTCGATTTTGATTTTAGTTTCTAAAACTTTTTTATACCATTTTTAGTAAACTTTGTCGTCTAAAATATACCTACCTAGAATTTAATTTTCTTGCTCTAGGCTTGTTCACATTTCTAATTAAAATAGGTGGCACTATGAATGATCCTTCTTCATCAAAGCTACTAAAAGTTTGTGTTACATGTTAGTTGCAATTATCAATTTGTATTAAATAGTTTGAACTGCATGAGCTTAATGAATTCTAATTGGTCATTTATCAAATAATATAACTACTTATGCAGAATCTTCAATTTTCTGACATCAATTATGTTGCAAGGTATAAATATGATTACATTCTCAACATGGCATCACCAAGTATGTGTATTATGGTTGAAGAGTTGAAGTATATTCATGATTTTCCAAAATTATATTTTGTACTATTTATAAGTATGTAATCCTATAATCGATGTTTACTTTAAATAACATAGTTCAAATAAAGTGATGTACTGAAGTTGGAAACTTATAAACATGATGTACTTTATTAGAACTTGATTACACCTCAATATAATGAACTTGTAAGGAAACTTTAAAAATTATGGTAAAATTTTAATAAGTTAACAAAAGAATATGCTTTGATTATTTTGTCTAACAAAACAATTAATTAGCAACGCAATAATTTAATGCACCTTTCATTGATCAATAAATCATAATAGTACTTAGCATACTTTAATGTGGGAGAATGTGTTTTGTAATTTTTTTTACAAATATTCTAGGGATTAGATATTATTAAATATGTAAAAAAATTTACCAATTATAATCTCTTAATACCTTCAATTATTATTTTTTACATTTTGATGTTATCCCATGTACAAAGGGATAAAGTTGGACTTATTTATGTATTATTTTTAAAAAAATATAAAGATATCAACTCTCAATACCCATCATTTTGGTTATTAAGACCCAAATAGAGTACTGTCCCAAATTTAATAAAAAAATACTCTTTTATTTTTAAATCTCAAAATGCCTTTATTTTCCTATTCTCACTTCTCACCCCACAAATAAGAATAAAAGGGTAGGATTGTGTGATTTTTTTTACTACTGTAAATAAGGAATTAATCTTTTTATATGTATGATTTTCTCTCTAAAAAAGTGTCTACTAACTGACAAAGTGGTCAACTAATTTATCAAATTGGGTTGTCACAAATAAATATAAAATATTTTCAAATCAACAAGGACTTGTTTAATACTAGCATTTAAACTAAAAATTGATATTATAAGTTTGTTTGTTTGATTAACTAATTATTAACTAATTGATTAAACTATTGGAATAAAAGTGTTAGGATTAAATTTCCTACTCATTAGCAATATACACACAGTTCAATAATTCTTCCACGAAATAACATCAATGACACTATTGTCTTAGTTAATTTAGTAGTTTATACAATAAAGTTCTATGTCTAACAACTTTACACATTAAGATTTATAACTCACAAAATCATACATTTATTATAATATTCTATGCATGTGAAATTGAGTTAAATGCAATACCTCAAATGTACTAATCGGCAATGTCTTAGTCATATTAGTAACTTATCAAAATAACTATGTGTCTACTAACTAAGTTAACAATAAGATAAAGATATATGAACTCTTAAATATATCTCCATGTCTAGTAATCTATGGTAACAAATTTGAAAGTTATTAAGGTATTGAATTAGCTCTATGTTTGGTAGCTAATACAATAATACACATAAAATGACCACTTGATATAAATATGTGTAGCAATTATACTAAATTGATGATTTATAGAAAGTCAGAATTATAACAAGAACTTCTCCAATATTTTTGTTTACAATTTATATAAAAAGGTGATTAATAAAGTATGCATTAAGCACATAAACAATTCATAAGAATCAAAACATAATAAATTAGCATAAAACTCAATCAATATGCATATATCAAGCTTATATTACATTAAGTAAGAAAGAGGTTTAGCAATACATTATCATGGTAACGGAACACAAAGATACAAAGAAAAAAACTAAGCGTATAGGAAAAGAAATTACTTCCTCAAAAGAGCATAGATTGGCTCATCTAACATTTCCTCTTGCTACTACACCTCAATCAAAGCTAAACTACCCTAAGAACTAAGAGAAATTGAGTACTAAGTGTTCCTATTTGAACATATCCTTTACAAACTGAATTAAACTCCTTTAATAGTGTCTGAATTCGGTTCTCATGCTCAACGCAGCGCTTTGTATAGCCAAACTCGAACTTTCAGCGAACCATCTTATGTTGCGCACACATATTGGCATTGGGCATACCTCCATTTTCACTTGGATTATGTTGGTACTTAGCGTATCTGAAGCAGAATGTTTTCGCTAAAAAATTTCCAAATTACATTGGGCGCAAGAATGGCACTCAGCGCAACCAATTTTTTATATTTCGTTGATCCGACTGTTCATATCAAAGATCCACATGTTAGGAACAAGATATCCAAAATTCAATTCGACCCAACAATGAACGAAAGTGTTGTCATAATTTTACTCGAACTACTCATAGTTGAATCCTTGTTTTTGTCCAAAAACTTAGCTTTCTACAATAATTCCTCCAACTTTGGCATGTACAAAGACTCTAAATGTGATATTTGGCAATTCAATATATTTTAAGCTTTTAGGATCAATTAACCAACAAAATGAATTAAATAAAGAGTTAAAGTGTCACAAAATTGATAGTTTCAATACGATATTTTGACACTTAAGAGTGTCGCTCTCATAAATTAAACTTTTAACTTTTTCGTGTTTCTGAAAATCTAACATAATCTTATACCACTGACTGAGATTGTGTGCTAAAGAAACATGAGAAAACGAACATATTTAACACTTCATATTTAGAGAGAAATGAATTTTAATTTGTTTGCTAATATAAATTTGAATAAGAATAGAAGTTTGAATGGGTGTCAATACTTGAGTGGCATGTCTCCATAGATACGTAGTTTTTTCAAATGGTGGAAGGTGACACGTGTCAAATGAAGAGAGCAACGGTTGAAATGTAACGGTGGAGAGAGAAACGTGGCAAAAGAAGGAGGTGATAGGAACCACCAGCGGCGTTGTGAAATGTGGCTGCGAATCAACTCATATGCTTCATGCAACCGCACATTTGGCCCCAACACTATCCCCAATTATTGCATTCCCTTCCCAATTCTTCTAACTTCGACAAGTATATAATGTCTCACTAAATCTTCAGAAATATTAAAATGACAAATGTTTGATTTATATTCGACCTCAAACTTCACTTTGTATAAATACAATGAAAATTAATTTGGACAATACCAAAGGTAAAAGAAATGATATATTATATAATTTAATGATATAAAACTGCTTTAGTATATTTTAAAGTTCTTAGAAATATTCTGAAACGATTTATGCACGTGCGATGAGGTGGCAATGAGCAAAAGCATCTGGAGTTGAGGACTAAACTAGCACCCGGTGAAATGACGAAAGTACCCCTAACAAATGAGGCATTTATGTTAGCGTGACCCTCTTAACAAACTTGATGAAATATTTAATATCTATACATTATAATTCACCTATATTCTTCCTTTCTTACCAAATTTTGTTATCATTATTTAAGAATGTGAGTTATCTCTATTCCAAACATTATTTTACCAACAAGGGGAGTTGGTTTAAGAATATATTACTCAATCTATAAATATACTAAAATGTTAAGATTTTAATTTCTAAACTTATTAGAATGAATAATTATGTACCTGGAATGGATTAAACCAAAAAAGCATTATTTCCTTCATTATAAGTTTTAAAACAATAAACTATGTTGAAGTTTAATGAACTTCAAATGTGCTTTACATGTTTTTTTTAAGGAGGGTAAAGGTCATGCTTAGAAATTGTATTATTATAGATGTGAAAGTTGTACTTCCTTCGTTCTAAAATAATAGACCATTTTTTGGTGAATAACTAATATTCCCTTTAAAAGCATAAGTTATAAAAATGAGGTAAGATAGGTTAGTTCATTCGGTTCACTTATTATTATTATTATTATTTCAGGAATTATGATGGAATAAGTTTTGACACATACTAAGTTGTTAAATGTACCAATGATTATTCCTTACAACTTAATGGAGAAATAGAGATACAAATTTCATTATTAATCCTACAAAATAACAAATACTTGAATAATAAAATAAACTCAAATATTTTATTATTTCTTATTAATAACGTCTTAATATAAAAATATAACATATGACATTATTTACAATATTATTAGTTTTTTATATAAAATACGAAATTTTTATTTAATATCGAGTTGTCTATCATATCTTTAGTCATCTCTAATAAGTTTTAAATGAATAATTAAATTACAATTTTTGCACTCTTGTTTCATTTAAATCATTTCTTGATTCTAGCTAGCTTTATATTGTTAACAATAACTAATTTAAGTGACCATAATAAAATATAGTATATTAGTATTGACTTTGAATTTGAGTTTATGTATACTTATGTACCATCATTTATTTTACAAACAATTATATCTTCTAAGCACAATGGTCACAAAGAAAAAATGATACAATTTTGTTTAATCTCATACAAGATTTTCACAAAATATAAAATATTATGGAGTCACGTCCAAATAATAGAAAGATTCTTTATTATTTTTTATTCTTTACAAAATGCATCAAAAATTATAAAGAAATATTGTTTAAATACACATGAAAAGTGAATTCATAATAAAATTTTATATGCAAATTTACAAAATCAATTTATCTTATGTAATATATATTTAATTAATTAAGAGTAAATTGACTCATTCCTTTGAAGTTTAACTTAATCATACTCTTCACATTTTTTTTAAAATGTTACACTCATCTCCAATGCAAGAATAGGTAATGTAATTTATGTATAAAATTAGGGGTATTTAAGTATGTGAGAAGATTATTAATAAATGTTGAATAATGATGGATCAATAAAATCTAAATTAATAAATGTTAATTATTATGCATGACAAAATGCTATTATATTCTGAAAATAAACACACTTTTGATCAACTTGTTCTAAATTTTCAAAAACCGTTGTAATCTAATCTTAAAGTAAACGCTCTCACTTTAGATGAAGCTGCTCTTAATTTCCAAACACCTTTTATAACTAAGAGAACTACGATACCTTTGGAGATGTATGCTTTAATTCTCAATTTCTCATCCTTAAAACGTGTCTTACCTAGTTACTATCATTCCTATGTAAACAAAAAAATGGGTATGTTTTGTTTTGGATTGCTTCATACCCATGCTCCAAAATTAATCCCTAAGATATAAAAATTATTGAAGTATATTTTGTCAATATTAATACAACTTTTACCATTGAGTCTTTTTTTTAGTGCAAGTTCCACCAACTTTGAAAATTTATCCTTACATTTAACTTAACTTTCTTAAGAAATACTACTACTAGTAAAGAATATAGCATTTCTAGGTTGGTGGCTTTTATAGCATGATACTAAATCTAATGCATTCTACCTAAATTTCATCTAATAAATTTTAACGTTTATTTTTATTTTATTTTCACATAAGCAACAAGTACCAAAGGGCATTATCGTCCATGAAAGATACCCTGGTACTTGAAATCTAGCGACCACCACGTGACCAGATTCTCTCAGGTTAGTAGTTTCTTTTTGATTTTTTTTTTATTTTCTGCATGTATCCTCACACTAAAGACAATCTTGTCTGAGCTAGGAATATTCATAGATATATGAGGTTAACTTTTTCAGTGAATATTTTTCATCCACAAGACTCAAACTTGAAACTTGCTTAAGAGAATTCAAGTATGTATCACTTGAACCTCTTTATACTACTTTACAACTCATTTGTCTTCTTTTATTACTATTATTATAAATAAATTAATTAATAAAACCACTTTTATTAATAAAATATTTTATATTATATTAGTTTTTCCTTATACTAGTTTGCAATTCATTTGCCTTTTATTATTATTATTATTATTAGAACCACTGCTATTAGTAAATTAAAAGCTTTTATATTAACTTACAACTAGACTTGAATATGATTTTCATCCTCATAATTATAGCTCATTTTAATTTTAAAAAAAATAGGACTAACACTAAAAGGAGTAATAAATATAAGAGTAAAATGATAATTGAGCCTTATATTGAAATTCTATAAATATATAGAGAGAGGGTGAGAGAAAGAGAAGGTACACATGAAGTATATTGTTTTTTATTGATTGTGTTGCATCTGAATCTTGGTGAACCAATTGTATAGGACTATATATGAAAAGAGAGAGATTCACATTTTTGCGCATATATATAAAATATAATGTAAGATTCCCTCATTGGTGGAAGTAATACTTAGTCTTCATCATCATGCTTCTTTCCTCTCATTGTTCTTCTGGATAGTGCCTCTCAGGGTATGTATTTACATTTCCATAATATGCATATATATGTTTGTGTTTATTTTGATTTATTTCTTCAATCATTTATATTATATTTTGCTTTGTTTCTTCAGTGTGTGAATTGGTTAGTCCTGCAAAATATTAAGCATTGAAATCAGGTTGCTAAAACCTTCCACAATTCAAACACATATGCTCCTTTCTTCTTTAATTAAAACTTTCCCATTTATAAACATATTATGATTTTCTTGTTGGAAGAAAACTTGAAGGGAGATAGGTTCTTGTTTTGGCATGGATGCCTTCCATTCCCAAAAGAATCCATCTCTAACTTCGGTTACTAGAGAGGATCTTAACTCCTTTCTTTCAATCATATATGTATATGAACACTTACTTGATTTCCCCACACTTGGAGAAATTATTCTATTAAGAGGGAATAAATATGAATAATAATATTCTTACTATATCACTTTTTTTTCATTTTATTTTTTTGTTGCTAGCTTGATATCCTATCATATTTTTCTCCAGTTTTAATATATATCATTATGTCAATATGTGATATATTGTGTAGTTGTTGAACGTTTATTATTTTTGAGGATCTACTTTTACCGTATAACATTTTTAAGGTTATATCTCAAAACTAATTAATATGTGATATGAGATTTATTTTTCAGTATGTTCCTCTAGAGAAGTTTATTAGACGAGAGAAGGTTATTTTTGACCCATAATTAAATAATATTTTCAAAGAAGTTGAGTTAAATTATGATATTTAAGTTTCATCTCAACCAATTGACAATTACACCATCTATTTAATTGTGCCAAATAGAATGAAACTATGTGAGGACTTCACTTCAATTTTAATCACCAACAATTGGTGTTCAACCCTTATTTTAAACTGTTTAAGAAGAATTACTTTATATTAGCATTAAAATTAAAAATGATGTCTTTCTATCTATGCAACTAATCTCAATAAAATTAAAGTTTGATATTGTTTATAATATTTTTATTTTGTATGTCACTATTTCTATAATAATTTCTAAGTTGGAAGAAGTCTTTGTCTTCTCCAAATTTCCTTCCTACAATTTCGGCTGAAACCGAACTCTTAAATATGCGACAATTCCAAGAAAAATAATATACAATCTCAGATGTAATATTTACTAATTTTATCAACAAAGTATTATTTTTTTACAAAATAATAATAATATAGAATAAGACACTAGCTATGTTTAGAATATACAATTGAAAGAACGTGTCATGTTTTTTTCCCTCGTGGCTCAATATTTATTTCTAACAAAGTTAAATGTCACATGTTTTTTAACTTAAATATATCATGGCTTTGGCATTAACACACTCTTAACAATGTTTCTATATTCAATGGTGGTTAATCTAATTTAACTATGCTCTCATGTTCTCTGTTTTGTTAACATTTTTGAACAAGATTCGTTGATAACAAGAAACATAAGTCATGTTAATTTTCTTATAGAATCCATATCAATGTGTTTAGACTAATTTCATGAAAAAAAATTGATTTTTATATGAAGCTTTTGAGTTCTTATGATTAGTGATTTACACTTACAGAAACAAAGTGCATTGAAGGATCTTGCTGAATTACATAAACATTAGAAGCTATGGCCTATATTGCAGTTACCATGCCAACATCTCCAACTCCTTGTGCAACAACTATTGACATAACGAAAGAGCACAATGGTCTTCGTCGCGCGCATTCGAGCAAAGATCTATGCACTCATTCTGTTATCCGAAGATCTTATTCGGACAACCACCTATCTCGATCCATTAATCGCGTAAAGGCTTCATCGGTGCAGCCAAAATTTAAGAGGTCCATCGGGTTTTCTCCGTTCCAATTTTCGGGTTCGATTAGTAAGGACATGAATATGTTGAATATCGAGGAGAAGGGTATGCATATTGAGGAAAATATGGTGGAGAGTAATAAAGAAGAGATAAAAAATAGAGCCAATTGGGTAGAGAGGCTTATGGAAATAAAGAAACATTGGAGAAACAGGATACCAAAAGAGAGCATGGATCCAGATTTGATTTGCGAAAACAATACTTATGACGATGAATGCGATTGTGATGATGATGGTCGTGTTTGTGTGGTCGGATATGATGAAGAAGATGGGCAAGAAGTGACATATGATCGCGACTCATTCTCGAAATTTCTGGCTCAAGTTCCTTGGTCTGAAACCAAACTATACTCTCAGCTGGCTTTTCTCAGCAACATGGCTTATGTGATACCGGAAATCGAGGTAAGCACTAAGCAGCAATGTTTGGATCCATAATTGTGCAGAAAATAGTGAAAACAACATAAATGAGAATGTTTTTGCAAACCAAACATGCCCATAGTAATGAGATTTCATATATGTTTCTCATTTTCATTTTTCCATATATGAATCAAAAGATAGACACAAGCAAATGTTTGATTAATATATGAACTTCTCAAACCTGAGATTTCATGTGTTTCTTATTTCATTTTTCTAAGTACGGATCAAGAGATAAACACAAAGTCACAAACAAATAACACTTAGCTAAACAATTTTTCAGGCTAAGGACTTGAGGAGATTCTACAGCCTTCAATTTATCACATCTTCTTTAGAGAAGAAAGCTGAAGTGGCTAAGTTAAAAGCGAAACTCGATCAGGACTCCACTCGAGTACCTCTAAATGGTTCAGCAGCCTCTCAAGATGGCTCAGAGAAAAGCAAAGATAATGAACAGAAGCCTCAAATCAAGCTTGCTTATGATATTGCTGCCTCGGCCGCGTCTTATGTTCAATTACGAGCTAAGAACCTTTTGTCCCTTGCTGCTAAGCCAAAGCAGCAGAGTGACAATGAGGACTCTGATCGAAGAGGAAACTCAACAGGACAGGAGGCAGAAGGAACTTCAAGGGTTTATAATAAATCAGAGGTTGCGGCTTATGTTGCAGCGTCAACGATGACTTCGGTGGTTGCAGCCGGAGAAGAGGAAAGGCATGAAACAGCAAAAGGCCTTCAGTCACTTCATTGCTCACCATGTGAATGGTTTGTTTGTGATGATCCTAGCAATTACACTAGATGCTTTGTAATTCAGGTAACTCTTTTATTATTACTCTTCATTATCTTGAGCTGCTACATGTTCTTGAAATTTGTTTCATGTTGTAGGGGTCAGATTCTCTGGCATCTTGGCAAGCAAACCTCTTCTTTGAACCAACTGAATTTGAGGTAAGAATATATCTTGTTTTATGGAAAGATATTGATGTGAAGTTACAAGTATAAAAATATGATTTTGCAAGGAAAAACATAGAAGCAAAGTCATGATCTTTTCTTCTCTTATAGGACACAAATGTACTTGTTCACAGAGGAATCTATGAAGCTGCAAAAGGAATATATGAGCAATTCATGCCAGAAATAATGGACCATTTGAAAAGACATGGAGAACGTGCAAAGCTTCAATTCACTGGCCACTCTCTTGGTGGAAGTCTCTCTCTTTTGATTCATTTGATGCTATTGACTAGGAAGGTTGTCAATTCCTCAACCCTTAGGCCAGTTGTCACTTTCGGCTCGCCATTTGTATTCTGCGGCGGCCAAAGAATTCTGGATGAGCTTGGCCTTGATGAGAGCCATATCCATTGTGTGATGATGCATAGAGATATTGTTCCCAGAGCCTTCTCCTGCAATTACCCGAACCATGTTGCTGTCGTCCTGAAGCGCTTAAACAGCTCATTTCGGTCGCATCCTTGCCTGATGAAACATGTAAGTATCATCATTCTACAGCTTTGTTTCGTACAATTAGCTGATAAACTTATAATCTAGCTAAAAGCTTATAAGCTCGTTTCGATCAAACCCCGATTCTTATCTGATGAAACATGTAAGTATCCTCATTTTACGGCTTTGTTTGGTACAACTAGCTTATAAACTTATAATCTAGCTTAAAGTGTATAAACTACTTTCGATCAAACCCCGATCCTTATCTGATGAAACATGTAAACAAGCAACATCACTCAATCAATTCAGATTAATATTGAATATGAATTATGAAAATCTATTGCTAGATGAAGTTGAGCATTTACTTTGTTTGGATTATTTTCAGAAGCTATTGTACACACCACTGGGTAAAACATTCATTCTCCAACCAGATGAAAAAACATCTCCACCACATCCTTTACTACCTTCAGGAAGTGGCTTCTATGTCCTAGACAATACAAAATGTGGATACTCTTCAAATGTTATTAGAACTTTCTTAAACCAACCACACCCTATTGAAACACTTAGTGACCCTACAGCATATGGTTCAGAAGGTACAATTCTTAGAGACCATGATTCCAGCAACTACCTTAAAGCTGTTAATGAGGTCTTGAAACAACATTCTAAGATCATTGTTCATACAATGAGGGAGCAAAGGATTGAATCATTGTGGCCATTGTTGATTTCAACATCTCCACAGTTATGGAGCCATGAGCAGAACTTGGACAAATGCACCATCATGACAAAGGAGATAGCAGGGGTCTAAATATATGAACAAGAGATCAACTGTTACAAAGGATGTTTCGTTCTCAGTCCCCGAAAATCAGATATTGTCACATATGAAGTAACATTTTTATATTATTACAATCTGATTAGTTTGGGATAGAGAATTCGACAACACCCTTAGAAACTTGTGATCTTTATCCCTAAATATATAGCCTTCTATTTGTTCCTGTGAAGCTTAATTATACACACCTTGATGAGATTAAATCAAGGAATTAATAAGGGTAGCTTTATCATTTTATGTAAATTCTTAAATATCTAACTAGTGTATGTATATGCAAATCCATTTTAGACTAGCATTGTGCAAAAAAAAAGTCAATAATTCCAATACAAAGTTGAATAATAAATTTTTATTGATTTTTGATGTGGCGTGTTAACATTGGATTACATGCAAAACATTGGAACAACTATCTGAAAACATAGTGTGATGTGCTCTTTTATTATTAAAACAGAATCTTACTCCACCAAATAATATAAAGGTTTTGATTATTGTTGTTGTATATAAGTTTCAATATCGTTAGGAACTTAGCATAATAGATCTTCTCCTGATTAAGACTTAGGGCAAAACACATATTTAAGGGTCTGGATTTTAATTTTTTAAAAATTCAATTTTGAATAAAAAGAATTGTGAAATTGTTTCTCGTATCTTTTTCGGTAGTGTCTTAGATCACCCACAATGATTGTTTTTAAGGTTGTTGTTAACAGGATAAAAACATTTTTATTTTGTTTTTTACTATGTTATTCTTATTCCTTGTGTTTTGTTTTTAAATAATAAGAAAACTGATTAAATAAAAACAGTTCTTGTTGAGGAGAGGAGAGCAATGAAAATACACAATCCATGAATAAATACAAACACAAGCATATTTAAAAACATTAAAAATTCAAAATCATTACAAAAATTAACATTTTGCAGAAATGAAAATTAAAAAAATCGAAGAACCCAACTTGTCTTCCTTGAAAGAAAGTTTCACCTATTGCATGTATTTCAACAACAAAATTTTATAAGAGTATGGGGTAACTTGTAAGACCCAAGTAAGAAATAATAAGAGGTTTGTCGTTATTAAAAAAGAAATAGTTATTTATAGGAAGTTATAATAAATTATAAAATAATATATGAGAGTGAAATAAAAATAAATATATTATTATGCTCTTACCCACTTCTTCTCCACTAAACTTACAGTTGTTGTTGGTGAATGGGAATGAGGAGTACTGTGAAGAATTGATAAAGAACAAGATGTGAGAAAGGATTAAAAGTTAAATGTTTAGAAATTTAAAATCCTAATCTTATCCTAATCCATTTGACACATGCACAGAAATGTTACTTTTGTTATTGTTGCATGAAAATGCTTTTCAAATCACTTTCTTTTTTTTATTTAATGGGAAATTATACAAGTATTTAAAGAAGTTAGAAGCATGGCTAAATAAAGAAAACCAAGTTCTAAGTAATTTATTTATAATAGAATTTGATCGATACTATATTTGCTCAAATAAAATATAATACGAGTAGATACTCATTTAGGTTATTTATAGTTTTTTATGCATATCAAGTTTATTCCCAATAAATTTAAATTCGCCTAATCTTCATACAAGTTGTAAGATTAATTTAAAATCTTGATACGTAATTTCAAACTCATTCCTTAATTCGCTCGATCTTACATTATCACAATTTGTCTAATGCCTATTTTATTTAAAATTTGTTATAAAAATAATATAATTAAATTTTTTTGATATACAAAAATTCACATAATAAACAAACTTTACAATTTGGTGCAAAAATTTCTCCCGCTCCAAGTTTTAAAACTATTTTTAATATTATACTCCTCATTTTGGAATCCTAAACCATAAATCTCTATCCCAAATTCGCCTGATCTTCACACAAGTTGTAAGATTAATTTCAAATCTTGAAACGTAATTTCAAACTCATTCCTTAATCGAATTACCTCCAAAAAAAATTGGAACCCTAAAACAAATGAATTAATATATTTTTACATTCATAACTAGCATATAATAAATATATAATTTTATTTTTTTAAAAATCAATTGTGTTATTATCAATGATCGTTACTCTAGTTTTTTATAGGCAAACGTCACTATTATAGTATTTGTGATGTGAAATTTAAACTTCAACCCCTTTATCAATCTATTATTACCACTTGACTATCTTATGACTTTCGATTACTTTACTCACAAAATTAATTCAATTTTTTGTTGGTCGTAATAATCATTGTTTTGTATTATTGCATGATTGATGAATAATTAAAATAAAGTGTAACTTGAGGTGAGCTAAGTATAACATATTTATGACTCATTAAAAAATTGGTCTCAAAAAATATAAAACATATTGGACTCAATTACCAAAAAAGAAAGTCGATCTTACATTATCGCAATTTGTCTTTTACCTATTTTGTTTAAAATCTATTATAAAAATAATAAAATTCTTTTGGTATACAAAATTCATATAGTAAACAAATTTTAAAACTTGGGAGCAAAAATTTCTCCCGCCCCAAGTTTCAAAACTATTTTTAATAAACATATACTCATTCCAACTCACTAATCTCATGTTTAATATAATATTGTAAACAAAAACGTAATGACCGTTGATAAAATTATTATCAACGATTGAGAGTGAGTTTAAGCAACGATCCTCGTGATAGTAATAATAATAATAATAAAAAAATGAGTTTGAGATAATTCAACTTTCGTGGTGGTAGTAATATAAATACAAAGACTATGGTTCTTCACTCATAGCAACTGAAGCTGCATGCAACTTCTCTTGTTATGGTTCTTCTACTATAATTCTCACACTCAGGTTTTCTTCTTCTTTCTCTTTTATATTCTACATTTCAATATTTCTTTTGCCCTATGAGTGAATAACATCAAATATTGTCTTGTTATTAGGGTTAGGGTTAGGGTTAGGGTTAATAAAACTGATCCACCACTGGTTTAGTTTTCTCATCATAACGTTTCTTTTGTTCTTTGTTATTGTTCTTTCTCATTATGATTTCATGAGTTTGATCCATATATTCATTGCAATGGTTTCTTTGTTTTAAATTTAATTAATCTTGGACTTAAGTAAAATTCTATTTTTATTCTATCAAAGTTAGTGATCCACACAATTCTATTTTTATTCTATGATTTCATGGATTTTAAATTCTATTTTAAATTCCTTATTTTTAGCATAGCAGTTTTGGGAAAACATCTTCAACTTGAGGGTGTTATAGATATGAGGGTGTTATAGGAATGCAAAAAGTGGTAGCTGGTAATTTCTTATTTCTCAAAGACATGCAATCAACTAAAATGAAGAAGTTACAGGTTCTCTTTCATTATGTTCCTTTTATGTTGTTATTGTTGTGTGTGATATTCACAAAGATTCCCTTATATCCTCAATTCAATGGATATTGTGTTGTAATAAATGTGCTTTAAATTAACCTGAAAAGTGTTGCAAATGTGTCACACAAGTGTAGATATAACAGAACTATTGTTGCTATATATATTCATGTTATTTAAAACTTTTATGGTTTGGCAGAAACAATCCTCAACTACTCAACCTTCTCAGAGTACACAACATCCTACAACTAATGCTCATCTTACATACTTAAGTAAGAGAGTCCATGCTTCAACCAATGATAGTAAAGAAGTTACATGGAATGATGTTGCTCATGTAAGATATTCATCTGAGTTATACTTTTTACAAGATAGATTACAGAAGCTACTTTGGACTAATCTGTTTTTTCCCTTACTATTTTTGTAAAACATTCAAACAAATTTGCAGGTCAAGATTTTGATAGAGACTTGTCTACAAATGCATATGGATAGAGATGAAACAGTGAATGCACTCTTGACTCATGCAAAGATAGAACCTGAATTTACAACTATTGGTAGCTATCTTATAATAATCTATTGGATGTGTTATTCAAATGATTATTTTAACATTGCTTTTGGGTTGAGATTTTTTCACTTTTCTTGAATATTTCAGTATGGCAGGCATTGGAAAATGATAACATTGGTTTCTTCAAGGCTTACCACCTCAGTCTAAAGTTGGAAAAGCAAGTACAAGTGTTCAATCATTTGTTGATGAGGATGAGTAATGGTAAAATGTCACTTGCATTTCATTTCTTCTGTTATGCACTTTTTTGTTATGGTAAAATGTTATGAAAGTGTGATAATTATTTTGACTACATCACTACACTGTTAAATTCATAGCTAGAAATGAGGATCAGACCAAGTCTAATATGGAAAATGTTTTATACAAACTTACCTATCCCTCTAAGATAAAGAACTAATAATGAAAGATGCATTGAGTTCATGTAAGTTCTTTATACACATATAGTTTTGTTTATTTATTTTATAATATCAGTAATATATGCAAGTCTTTGCATATTGAACAGCCTTATGATTATGTGCTAAGCTAAATGTCTGATATATTTTATTCTTGAACACTGTTTGTTGTGCAGCCAACAACCTACTTATGACATATCCACAGCTACAACAACCTTCAATAGCAGAAGCTACTCAATCACATCTTGGCTCAATTGTTGGTGATGTATCAAGTAGTCAAGAGGTTTTCGGAGTACCTGAACCAATCAACTTTCATCCCATTCAGCCGAATTTCGGGAACAAGTGAGAATTCAAATACATAGACTAATGCTTCCTTTTTGGTTGTTTCCACATTATATATGCTGAGATTGTTATAACTATCAAAACTTCTTTAGCTTCCACTTTTTAAGTAATTTGGTTGATAACTTAATGAAGCTGCTTTTTCCCTTGTTGAAGCATGCTGATGGATGACAATGCTCTTGATATGGCTCATGTTATTCCACGAAACGGCGCAATGCCAATGAATCCAACACCAATAGCATCCAGTGACTATTTCTCATTCCCTGCATCACAAATATCAGGGCTGGACACAGATGCATCTGCTCTAGATATGCCATTTAAATCTAATGCAGAAAGCTCTGCAGGACCGCGATTTGCATCAGATTTCGACGCTGGAAATTCTGTACTACTAGATCATAATGTGTGGAATTCTAGCTTATATGATCTAACAGATATGTTCAACTTTGGAGGTAATTTCTTATTTTGCTGTGTGGCCTTTTTTAGATATATTACATTTACATTTTAGTTTCTATAATTTAAGTTTGAAGTTTTATTGTAACAAAGGTAACTTTGCTTTTTTCAGGTGAAGATGATACAAGCTGTGTTTCATATTTAAAATGCTAGGATTAATTTGATGTATATCATAGAAAATCTCATTTGTTTATGAACATTTTGATTTGGTGCAATGAACTATTATCATTAAGTGGATATTAGCAATTTATTTTTAGTCTTTAATTAATAAGATAGACAAGGTTTTGATATCATAAAACTTGTGTTTCTTTCATATGAATAAGATGAGATAGACTTATTTATTCATGACTGATTAGTACATACATTTTTATTTTTCTCTAATTCATTGTTAACAATATTATAGTAGTAAATTCCTGAACATGTCTCCAGTTGCATCACCCTACAAGTAGTGAACATTCCAAGCATGATGATGCTAACTACATAAAGATTACCCTGCATGGCCACAAAAATGTAATCAGCAATTAATTAATTACCATTATATCTTTTAAGATTGTTGCTGTAATTATGAAGTCACATGTTCAAATCCTAAAAATAGTATCTTCCCTTATAGAGATAGAACTGTGTATATCTATTATTTGCATGTCTCGTTAAGTATAGTCTCGTGCCCTAGACTAATTATATCAACCGAAATTCACTTTCTAATAACAAATGTGTTGTAGAAATTGTTAAAAATAAGCATGTTATTAACATTTCTCTATAAATAATAAGATTGGTTTAGATTAATGTACCCAAAAAAATTCTGAAGGTCCAACTCTATATAGTATATACATTATTCCTACAGTACTTGAAAAAAATTATAAATAGCAATAATCTTGAGTTTAACAACTTTCACAAACTTTAAGTTTATATGGAAAATATGTGTACTTTGTGTTGTAAAAATTGCTGCTTCTTGACATAAAAAATAACAAGTCTCATTTCGTAATACAGCGGCACAATGCACGAGACTCCTATTTAGTGGGGTCTGGGGAGGGTAAATATACACAACAATATTATATCTAAAAGTATGGAAAGTCTGTTTCCAGGATTTGAACCGATAATCTCATCGTCTTATTTGATAATAATTTTTATAAAATAAAAGGCTTACTTGGAGCAATCAGTGTTCTGGTCAATAGGAGGAAGTGTGATAGAGACTCCACAAGCTTTAGGAAGTTGAGGTATACGTTTAGGGTCATATTTTCCAATACCAGATAGTCCTTGTTTAAGGCATTGGCATATATCTGTTCTATCCTTTTGACTTTTAGCTTCATCACTTAGTGTCTTTACACCATTGCAACATGCTTGAGATGGGTCATTACTTTTTAGTATGAAGTCAGAACATGGTGCTATTTCCTGAATCACTTTAGGGCATGAGATTGAAACCTTTGCTTCTGAACTTGAAAGGAGAATGATAAAGGATAGAATGGTTATTGCTCTTGGTGTTTTCATTGTTAAGGTAAATCTTTAGGTTTTTATTTTATAAGCACCAAATATATATAGAGAGAGAGAGATATTTGTGGAATTGTTTGGTTGGTTTGGTCTACTTTGCATGCATACTGCATGATTCTCAACAACATAAGAGAGTGGATATATGCAACAACTTTTAACTCTTTTATCCTAATTTAGTGGACAAGATAAGATAAGATGGTATTAATTTATAATGATAAATTTATATAAGATATGTTCTTTACAAAACAAATGAGCACCCTATTTTAAAAAATTCCAAATAATGTTAAACGAATATGACTTCTGAATGATTCAATTGTTTAAACTCGTTTAGAAATTATACTGGTCAGACTTGATTTCTAAGTTACTTAATCTATATATAATTAGACTAATTGGTCATTCTATCCTAATCATATTAGACTTTAGAGTAAGGATTTTTTCATTATTGAAGAGTCAAATGTTATACAATAACAAACAAAATACAATATATAATAATATTTTTATCATTTTATTTAGCATGAAATTATATTTTTTTATTACAAACAGAACAAACATTTGTCTTTCCATTTTTTCTATTAGATGAGAAGATGGTTGTTCATATGTTTGAGGCATTGACATATGTTTCTTACAAGTAGGATGTATAACTGGTATGGCTGTGAACCAATGCTAAAAACAAGCCAAGATTACATTATCCCATTATTATTATGTTCACAAGTGATTTTGTAAAATGCCATTCTTAAAGCATGATTAACCATGACTTACATTATTAATCATATAATATAATGTATCACTAACAAAAGTGGGAGATGGGAAGAATTATATTAGACATACATGTCACTTTTCTTAATTAATTTATATACTCTGAAAACATGGTATATCACGAGAACACACATTTTATTTTATCAACTCTTATAAGTAAAAAAGTTATTATATTCTTTAGAATTTTTTTTAACAATATTAGTATAATATTATACATAATTACTCCAATATGCTTCTAAGTTCTAACGTATTGATGACTAGTCAAATATTAATAACATCTTATAAAATGATCTCCTAGAATGAAGATTAGATATGTAGAATGATCATTAGTCAGATTTAGGCTACTCATTTTTCTTTTTTGAGGGCCATCAGCTTAGTAATAAATCTTTGATAAAATTTATTTTACAACATAATGGTAACATAAATTACAATGATATTTTCAATCATAGTTATACTATGATATATAGAATTCTTTTTGAAGTCTATACTACTATTACAAAAAATTAGAACAAGTTGATATTATTTTTGATAGTATCCACATGCTTATATATTAAAGTAAATTCATAAATTATATTATACTAGGAAGTAATAATCTAAGAAGAATGAAAGATTTATTAAACAAGTTTGCTAAAAATTATATATGTGGGATTAACAACATATTTGGCAAGACTTATGTGGATCTATCCATTATTCAAAGAAATAACAGAGGTGCAATGCTATGATCTTTCAATTGTGAATATCACAATCAAACTGTCATATATTAAGTTACAAAAATGTCTCCACCCTTTGGCTGCCAAATTTTCCTTTCAATTGTAAAAATGATATACAAATTATAATGAACTTACAACGACCAAGCCTTTATCCGACAAATTATATTGAACTTAAGAATGAAAAAATATAGAGTACAAGTTGAACGGATTATGTGAAACCTAGTTCATAAATTTTCTACAGTTGGGGGCTCTACACAGACAGGGAACTTTCAGTTCATCCCCCTCATCTGGATCGAACAAGTAATCATACCTGTTGCAACATTCAGATGAAAAAATGGTAATTCATGTCAGGCTAATCAAAATCCTAATGATTGCATAATCACTTGTTAGCACACATCAAATCAAAATATATACATGACACAACAAACCGTACGTGAGTTCTTCACCGGCAGAAACATTGGTCTTGGCAATGAGAACGATCCGACTTTCCTGATCACCCAAACACATAATTCTTGCATAGCAGTTTGGCATGCACTGCAGCATGCAAATTGGATTACATTATATTTTTTTCAAGAACACAACATTCTTAATCTAATTACTCGCATTTTTCCTCCTTTCTTTTCATACAAGGAGAACTAATGTACAAGGAAACCAGCTAGCTTCAGCATAAAACCAAAGACAAGATTTAACAGTAATGACTTACAGAATGGTTTATTAATCGTGCAATATTGCCCTTATCTGTTGCGTCGATTACCACTTCATCACTAATCTTGAACAGCTGCATAATTGATTTGATTCAGTATTAAGAAAAGTACTACAATAAATACTGATGTTAAACATCATCCTGTCTAAAACAGGCATTACCACATGAACCAGAAAAGTACGCATGACTAAAAAATAGGTTTCAATATGTGATGCAGCAAGTGTTTGAGTATATTACAGCCAGATATAAAAAACATAAGAGTGTTTTACTTTGATATCACAAACAAGAGACTCACATAACAAGCTTTGCCTTCTGAACGGTACATTGCTTCCCTCAGATCAGCAACACTGCGCCTTACCTGCTCACCACGATACTCAACAACCTGCAGATAGACACAAGAAGTCAAGCAGCATGCAAGTATCTATCTTTTGTGATCATCTTAACATAGTAATTAGTATGTTACCATTTCTCCTTCTTGTATATCTCTGCGAGCAAAGAGGCCCCATCCATTAATACCCGATTTTCCAAAGCAAAGTCTGCGTTTTTCCGTTTTCTGAAACCCCAAATTATTATAAATTAAACAGAACAAAGGGGAAAGGAATGAGATATGATTTGAAATTAAAATATACATAAAGTAAATGAAGTGTTAACTTTAGCAAAGGGGGAGATTAACTAACCTGTAAATGGCAAAGACGTTCCTTTGAGGAAGAAAATTCCTCAGCATCCTATCACAAAAGAAGATAAGAACTTAGAAGATATTTTTTTTCATTCTTTTATGTAGCACAGTCGCAACTCAAAGGCTAGTTCTCCATTTCAGAAGTAGGTCTATAACATATTGTGTCCAAGCACCAAGACATGAATATTACCTTATTATTATTGCTGTTCAATTGACTTATTGCTGTTAGAGAATGAAGGTTTGGTCCGCCCAGCAAGTGAATTATTGGAACATCTTCCCTCTGGCAATATAGAAGAAGGTGAATTGAATGAAAGCAAATTAAATAATAATATAATGAAAGTAACAAACATGTTTAAGCCAATAAAAGAATAATAGTACAGCTTTGGAAGCATCTGAAATATTGAAAGTATATGTGTGTGTGTGTGACACTATAAAACAAAAGACGAAAAGTTAATATAATACTGTGGCTGCAATGTTTACCTTATTGAGAGACTTCCCATTCACACAACACCTGGCAGCAGAAAGTGGCTCAACCTCAAGACTTTGAGAGGTTGGAGATTCAGGGAGTTCTACATTCTTTGATGAAACCAGCCTTGACCCCCTGAAGCATCCCTTGTGATTTTGAATTAAATTTTTGGGAGAGAATACCCCGAGGGGTGTATGTACAACCAGTACTGAATCTGGCTTTGGGGTCCTAAAATGGGATTTAAAATATAAAAACATTATTTTAAAAACAAGTGAAGTTAGATGAAATTTAGAGCACTGAGCTCAAACCTGTGAAATGCACAATACATTAGCATCTTTGATTGTTGAGTCCCATTATTCTCTGCAGAATGCATCTGTAAATTTAAACAAATATTAACATATTTCCCCAGCAGTGGCTGCTCTCATATTTTTACACTGAGTTGTACAGAAACTTACTCCCTCAGACTCCTTATATTTTGTCTAGAAAAATAAAATTTTGTCTCAACTTATCTGGAATTTGAAAATATCATGAAAGCATTGGTTAACTTTTTTCAAGTTTATCCTCGCTTTTATCATCTCAGCTAAAACCAATAAGGGCTCCAAGAACCTCGACATTGTGGAGTTTCCGAAGGATAAATATGTGCAGTCTTACCCCTCCAAATGGAGAGTCTATTTCCAAGATTTGAACATGTAACCCCATGTCACAAGGCAACAACTGTTGTGATGAGGCACTACATCATCTCAACTAAGCCCAATAACTAAACATGTTAAACTACATTAATAGAGGGAGATAGCATAACTTATTCATATTAGACTACATTTCCCTATATTTGAAGCTATTTAACAATATCCCGAATCCTTGTGAAAAACCACAGATATTAAAATACAAATGAAGTATTTACTTTGTATGAAACTATGAATGACACCAAAAGAAAGAAGCTAAGAAGAAAAATAACAGTTTCAGATCAATATCCTACTCACAATTAAAAGAATCAACAAACTTACTTCCATGGTGTATCCCATTCTTGAAGCACACATCACATGAAAATATGTAGCACACTTGCAACAACTTATACAGGAACCATGCCTTTGTTTGCAGATGACACAGGTCTGCAGATATGAAACATTATATGATAAATGTAACAGTAAAGATCACCCAAGCTTAATGAAAAAATGGGAGAGCCAAGTGATTAAATAACATGACCACGTATCTCTATGTTGAACTGACGGTGGACGATAATATAAAGTATGTTCAGATCAGATAATTAGTCTAGAATTATTATGGGCAGAAAGTGTTTTGGGAAAGCAAATTTTAAGAATGACTTACTTGGTACCCAAGTAATAAAAGCAATTAGTCTCAATTGTTTTACACTGGGGTATGAAATTTACAACAACAAAAATACTAACACTGTATTATGTTTATATCCCCTAAAAGAACGCATTCAGTGTGGAAATAAAAATAAGCACATAATTTAGTTGGACTACGATGTAGCTGAAAAAAATACATTCCAAGGACTGTTAACCCAATATTTTACCTTCGAAAAGGAATCAGGAGGAATTATAAGGATTCCAGAGGCAGGTTCCATAGCCTCATGGTTTTGGAAAAGAACTTCAGGCCGAAACCAAGCACATGTTACATGAACCCACAACATCTCAATATCAGTTGGCTTTAGAGCACCACCTGCAAAAGGTTGCTCCCAAATTTTTTTAAAGCAAACTAGCATTGGATAACAGAATTGACCTTGGCAGATAAATTATATGAAAAACATAAAGGCATATTCAAATGCTAACTGCACACTGTAAGGACTTCAGACGTCATCGTAATCACATTTCATGGAGCTTATAAAAGGATTATCCTTAACTAAGTGAAAATGGGTAAAATCGATTGCATGTGTACACTGGTTTAGAGATTGATGATCCAACAAAGTCAAATCTTAATATGAGTGAAAATTTGTCCATATCTCAGTGAAGAGTTAGAGTGCTGGATCAAGCCAGCACTTACTACTTTCATAAAGAAATTAATAGCATATGTTATAGAATTATAGATATAATCATAAAAAGGTCAGACAGGAAAATACTAAACGTAGATGACATGCCTTTTACTGGACAGAGGCAACAATCTCTCTCAACATCAGGAGTTTCACAGACTCTACAAACCCAAGAAGTAAAATCCTGAACATTCTTTGCCCCATAGCATTCTTGATGGACAGCAATTTGGCACCTGCACAATGGACAAGTGCACATTGAGTGATTGACTTTCCTTCCTACAACCTGCAATAAAGATTATTAAAAAATATATAAAACCTGTTACAGATGATAATTTTGTTATCTTCCCAATCATCAACCCATCTGCAAATGGCACATCTTTCTGTTGTCCATTTTACATAAACTGGCTCATACTTCTCTGTAACAATAAGATAAAAATAAAATAAATTTCATCCATTTTAAAGATATACTCAAGAGAAAACATGTGACTGTAATTTAGATCACCTAAAAGAAATGAAGGCTTCAAGTATGTAAGAGTTTATATGAAATACACATTTACCTTGCAAAAAGGAAATCACCTGCTGCTGATCTAACTGCAGGCAAGTTCCAGCTTGTAAATTGTGTTCCCTGATCTGAAAAAAATTATAGCTGGTTCAGATAATGAGAAGGAAGCAGAACATAATCTGGAAAAACACTATACACACACCATACAGCACTATATCTTTATACTTTAAATTGGGAGTTTGAAAACAAAAGTGATCAGACAGAACTGAAGTTATCCAATTTAGAATAATCATTATTCATAACTGTTAATACAAAACTGACAAACACACAATAAATTTGTTATTTCTCTGATATAATAAGAACTAATACAAACCCAATTTATTAGTGGTTGCATTGTGCTTTCCACTTTCACGCTATATTTCCATTTTTTCGCTTTGCAACCCGTATGTCGTTCCCAATCAGTCAGTTTCTGCTTCCTTGAACCACAGAATTCACACTTGCACATAACTCTGCAAGAAAATTTAAAGAAGGTCAATGAAATTCTTCTTGAATGACATAATTGGCAATCACCTAAATTTCCTTCACTGGATTTCAGGCTGCAAATTTGTGTTGCTTGTCAACCTAGCCAGATTCATTAACAGGGTAGTTTCTTTTTTCAAGATAATATGGACCACCCTCTATGTACCAGCATGCATTAGTTAGAGGGAAAAAAACTTAGACAGACAGCAACTTTCTGAGGAAATTCCTAAGAACATGAAAGAGAAGTGGGAACACAACATTGGAAAGGTGGATACAGATGACCTCTGAAAATATGCATTTTAGAAGAGCGAGCAATACCAAAAAAATTCTCTACACTATAAAGAAGAAAGCAAATATTTAAATAAGTTATCATATGCATAATACAAAAAGGTATCAAAGGCTTACAAATGAAGCTTTGGAATGTAAATTCCTTCCATGCCATTGCACACTACCGCTAGCTTTTCAGGTATCATAGGCATCTGCATCTGGCTATTCTCTATTGATCTATCTCAAAAAAGGTATCATATCATGAGATTCAAATATAATCAAAATGCTGAATCCCCCCAACAAGAATGAGATGAGGAAGCAATAGAGAATTACTTGTAGATTTTTAAATCGGATGTTTGTGTTTCTGATAATTTACAGTTAAACTTTCCCTTGCAATCTGGGCAAAAGTAATCTATATTTTCCATATCCTGCATCCAGAAACCAGCCCGTCAACTTCCATATTTTCTAGAACTAATAAATGAAACAAGCATGATATGTGGCTCTATGTTGACCATGATACAGCACCTTGAAAAGTTTGCTGGAAATATTGTCGCACTCAGCATGAACCCAAACATTACAACCATCACAGCATACCTGATATAAAGAGTTCAGCCCCAAAAGATCTCAGAATTTTGATTCTTCCTTCAAATAAAAGTAAATTAAATAAAACAGAATCCTAATGGTGAAAGAAGACAATCTTACCCAGTCCCCTCCATCTGAATGGTGCCAAATCTTTTTGCAAATGCCACAATATTGTTTTGATTTTTGTAACTGCAATAACAGAACCATAACTTTGAAAATTAAATGTCTGCAATGAATTTACGTATGCAAAAAAATTAAAGACATCCAAAATGAGTCATTCACAGAACCTTTGCACAATATTTACAGTAAGGTTGAGGTTGGCAACTTGAATCCTTATTCCTCTTTATGGTTTTGCACGGCAACATCAAACCGCAGCTAGCACAAGATGTAGTGTTCTGCACAGTTTATTCACCATATAAAAATCTACAAGTAACCATGGTTTATTTATGGCCACACCTTCCAGGAATAATTATCATATCACAGTTCAGGATCATACAGGGCATAGAATGGAAGAAATTAATATCACCTGGTGTTGGTCATAACGCTCCTGGTCAACTGTGGATCCTGTACCCTCCATAAGGCCACTGGGATGAGCATCAACATTTGTAATTTGCTTAGCTCCAAAGTGCAAGTCCAAAATGCCATCTTCTGTCAAAATTGCCTCCTCTATTGCCACATGAAAGTCACGTGGTTTGCACTTGTGCAATTGGGTCTGCCCCTGGAATCTGAACGAAAATAAGTTTTACCAAGTGAATGCTAAATATTATTTCTTGCAGAAACAATCGCAGCCAATATTGTTTGCATACCTATCCATGAATTCCAAGAATGGGAATATCATTCCCTGCTTCGCCCATGCATAGTCCTGCCCATTAGCATTCATTTAGATTTCAACACTGAATAACAGATTAAGTGAATAACTTAGTCCCTTTCTACTTATGATATAGTCCTCGAATTCTGGGGCTGTCTATTTAGGCTTAAAAGGGTGATTTGTGCAAAAATTGGTTATTTTGGAAGCTGAAAAATATAGCTTTCCAGAAAGCTGAATTTCAGTTTTTTTGCTGTTGCTACTTCTCATTTCCGTAAAAGCACAGCCAAACATATGTGCGAGTGCCAATAATGATTCCTTTAATCAAAATATTCATTTTTTTTAAATGCTTAAACAATCTGACCCTTAATCATGTTTTTGAGATAGTTATTTTTTTAACTGATGGCCACGTTTACTCCTTGAATGAATAAAGCTTATATAAACTCAGTTAATGCAAATTCTGTAAATTCGAGACCAACTCATACATAGGGACTAAACTATAAGTTAAGAATAATTAAAGGGACCTATGTTGCTAATATTCAAACTCCAAAATAACATCATTGTTTTTTCATTTCTCCTAAAGAACATAACAGAACAAATAACTCAAAATTATGACAATAGATAGATAAGATTAGATGTAAAGATAAATTTACCCTTTGCTTTCCGTTCTTCGAATAACCGAAAAACATAACACAAATTGCACCAGGAACACAGCAATTCAATACGGATTTGGGAGCTTGCAAGATTGGATCAATCACAACAGCTGGCCAAGCTGGATATCGCTTCCCACATTTTGCCCAAACAATATCACCCAAAGCAAAATCCTCCAATTTATAAATCTCCTTACTCCTTTTTCCATTTCCGTTACTACCCTTTTGATCTAAACCCTGAAAACCGATCCCTGATATTGAACTATCCGTTTTCACCAATGACAAACGATTCCGATTAAGTGTCGTTTTAATGCTAGCATGCTTCTGAAACCCAACCAAATCTAAATCATCCTTCAATTTTTCATCAGAATATGACAACACAGTTGAATTTTTTGAGCTACATTCATCTCTATTCCCTTGCTCCAAATTACTATCATCAATTTTCAAACTTGAATTGAAATTCAATGTATGAAGGACTGAATCATTGAACCTGGAAGGTAGAATCCTGCGTCGACCACGTGATGAACGCAACAATTGAGGTTGAGGAGAATCTTCTGAATTTGAATTAGTTGTGTCGGTGAAGTGATTGATTTTTTGCTTCTTCTGAAGAGTGTCGTTTTGTTGATGAAGATTGCAGCGCTTCAGATTGTAAATTTGATTCTTCATAATATGAAAATCACAAATCTCCAAAACCCTAATTCAGAAAAAACAACGCTTGGAACATGTAATTGAATGTTGAGTGTTTGAAGAAGAAAGAGAGAGTTCTAATTTTATGGAATTTTCAATAAAGCGGGAAAATTACCAATTTGTTGCCGCCAGCTAACACATTTTCATCTAAATAATCTTGCTTTTACTTATTAATAATACAAATACAAATTATATTTATTTATTTTTTAAAAATAGAGAAAATAATATGAGTTTTTTTATATTGTCATTGCATCACCCGACACCTAGTAATCGATCATTATTGACTCTTAAATAAAAATAATATAAATGAATAATAGATGGTGTACTCATTGTATATAATGATAGATCAAAATTTCATTTAAATTTTTTTATTTACAACTATTCTTCAACTTTTATCATAAAGGTATTCTTCATCAACAAGATGTTTATATAGTTGTGTAAGGTTGTGTTAGATTATCAGGAAGACTAAAAATCAATGGATCAATATATGAGAGTATCTTTGGTTAGAATATACAAATAAGTATTACTCGAGTTGAATATATATGGTGAATGAATATATATGTAAAGTAATAGAGGATTTAGCTTGATATTACACCTTTATCAAATTTTGGCAATTGTTAATTGATTTGATAAAGTAAAGGAATAAATAATAATAAAATTTGTTGAAAAATAATATATTAGTTTAAGTATTTAATATATTCAACAATGGAATCACACACTTACACTTGCCTAAAAAATACTTACCTAACAAACAATCCAATCAATTTGATTGTACAAGTTTTTTACTATTATAGTTGAATCATGTTTTTCAGTGTTAGTAGATTAGTAATAAATTGCGGACATGAATCATCTGCTTCGACGATATTTTATTCTCTATCCTAAATCAATCACATATTTTTACAGGAATAAAAAAACATTTTTAAAAACAAAAATTAACATTCTAATTAATACGAGATAAAAAATGAGACACTATTTGAGATAGATGATTTATATTTATAGATTGTAGATAAGTGTACTTGTATGGGTCCCATATTCTCTATTTTATGATTTTAGTGCCTCAAAATAGTTTTTTATATGTATTTCTTCACAATATCATATCATTGTGTTTAAATGAGTGTTTTTTAAGCATATGATAAAAAAAATTGATAGTTTTTTTAGGTGGATTTTATAAAAGACACTTATATTTTATACCATGTTTTCATTAAAACAATAATCATATATCCTCTCACAAAATTAACTTGTTGGTTTTGCCGATTCAGACTGGGCTTGCTGTTTGGACACTATGAAGTCCATTACAGGCTTTTGCATTTTTCTTAGATCCTCCTTCATCTCTTGGAAGTCCAAGAAGCACAACACAATTAGCATGTCTTCCTCTCAATTCTGTCAGCTATTTATTTGGCTCATAACCATGTTTTCCATTAAGAGATTCAAGCACATTGAGGTTGATTATCATGTGATTCGTAAGAAAATTCAAGAGGGGTTGCTTCATCTCCTTCATATTGCCTCTATTGATCAGTTGGCTGATGCATTCTCCAATCATTACCCATTGCCTCATTCAAGGCTTCTGTGTCCAAGTTGGGTTTGTGTTCTCTCCACCACCCAACTTGAGGGGGAATGTAAATAATATTGATGTTTGGCTTGTTATTTAAGTTTATTCCAGTCTTGGTTTAGCTTGTACTTAGGACTTCATTATTCCTTGTATTGAATAAAATTAGTTTATTCTTTTCCTTTGTATAAGAAAGTTATTTAACTGCCTTAACTAACTAGTATATATATAGTAGGTTTGTACCTTTGTGTAATTCATTCTCATTCAATCGAAAATTAATTATACATTCTCTCCTTTTCCTCGGATTGTAAGAGATATGATACTAACTTTGGTTAGAAAGTTTAATCTTCTAGAGAGTTCAATAAGATTATTTTCAATTTTCGAGTTCTAATTAGGTAGAAAACAATATTTATCGACCTGGCCATAAAATAAATTAATCCATTGATGTGAACTTATGAGAATTCATATTAGTATGAATTTATGATACATATCTGCCTTCGTAATCCAACACTGAAAAAGAATATTTGAATGACGTTCTTTCAGCAATAGCACAATATTATTAATATTATAAGGGTACGTGTGCTAATAGATACCAATGAATTGCAATGTAGTGGCCTAAAAATAAAATAGAACCTTATTTATATTAAAAGTGCTAATTTTGTTGTACTTTATATTATTTCATAATCTAATACCGCCCCACTCTATTTCCTAAGTGGAATTCTAGTTCCTGAAAATCCTACTCTCTAGTGGTCACTGTCCTTAGCATTTTGGAATCTTGTTATATATATTTTTTGTACTATCTTATCATATCATCTTTTAGATAAAAGAACTAAACTCTTTCAGGATATGTGGTTGTCCATCTCAACAAGTGTTACTCACAAAAATTAAAACATTGACATTTTGGTCTTTCTGAAAATCTAACGACGTTTTGTCCATATGCTATTATATTCTGGCAGCATAAATATTATCTCTAAGCTTTGATTTGTACATTCCCTTTAATTCTAAACTTTGGTTTTTCTGCATTAAATATAGTAAAAATGCTAAATGTTGTGGTGTTTGGTTCAAATTAAAAAGATTATCTGAATATTAGATAATTTTAATGTTAAAACACGTCTACAAAAGTTTATCATTTTTAAACCCAAAACACTTTTAACTATGCAAAGGTTTCTTTTATGGAAGTAAGAGGAGCACGACTGAATGGAGTTGTTAACAACAAATATGGAGTGAGTGAAGATAAGGATTTGTGTAAAAATGTATGTATAAGTAGATAATCAATAAAATCTTGTTAACATATTAAAAATTTAATTAATAATTAAATTTTAATATGATAATACTAAAAAATATAAATATACTTGTATACAAATATAACGTGTTATATATATATTTATACAAGTTTTTTCTCTTGAACGAAACCTTCAAACAATATTGTTATATATATAACAATCAACATTGTTCACTAGATGAGCATTATTGAAGAAGTCTCACATTTTTCAAATATTGTTGGATATTCCAAGCCTAAATTAATGTCGTTAAGAAGTCTTATATTATTTATAAGTGAATGAATTAAATAAAATATAAATTGTGAGACCGGAGTAAAAGTTTTGAATCAATATATATATTATAAAATACACTTATATACTTCTTTGATTTAAATGATATAGTAAAATATCCCATGGTTATGTTTGGACTCTCCAATCCAAACAAATACTACATAAGTTCATATGCAAAAGATACATCCATCATCATTATTTTAATTGATGAGTTTAATATTTATATGCTATTGTATAAAGATTTATACATAATTAGTATATCATTGACAATATATAAAACTTTTATATTATTTGTTCATACATTTTTCTCTCTTAATTATTCACATCTCTCCTCTAAAAACAGAAGCATTAGATTTTTTTTAAAATTGTTTATAAGTTATTCTTTAGATGGTTTAATTTCTTATCCCTAAATAGGGCATGCTTTATACATCTTAGGTTCAGTTAACATATATGGTAATGTTTATCTTGTGCAAAGATTTATATACAATCACTATATTATATTTACGTAAAATTGATCCCCAAAAATTGAAAAATCCAAAATGGTCTTTGAAAATTTTAAATACTGAATCAAATTAATTATTTTTAGTGTCAAATTAGTCTTCATCAAGTTTGTAAGACATGCTAAAAATGATTAACTAAACCACATTTGAAAATTTTAAGGGACTATTTTGTGTTTTTTGATTTTTGAGAGACCAATCTAATAAGGTCGAAAAATATGAGAGACTGAAATGAGTATATACTCTTAAATTATTAATGATGAATAATACAATAAAAATGTGTGAAACTCTTATCTTGTAAATAAATATATTTTTCCTCCTTTATATTTTTACTCTATAAATATTCCTTTTATACCAAATTTGTTATATTTGTTAGCCTGATTATTTCCATCTGAGGTCTAACTTGCATATCATTCCCTATCCCATCCAAGTGCACAAGTTAGAAAACCCTTATCATTTTTAAAGGGTTTTGTTAAGCATTGTCCTTAAATTAATACTTAAGCAATCACAAAATGAATAGTCAATCTTTGAAGTTTATACTTCTAATATAAATAGTCAAAATAAGTGAATAAGATCTTCATCCTTATTGTTACACCTACGACAAGTAGGGGTATTAGACAAGTTTCTCTTGAAGCGCAAGAGATTAGTAGGCAGAGAGTCATGAGCAGAGAGCCAACAAATAAATTTAAACTTTTTAGAGATCTGAAGTCTCCACAAAGGGGTCCAAGCAAAACTAGAATTCTCCCCCCTTCTTACAGCTGTGAGTTTGTTGACATTAATTTCCTTATTGAACTATTAGTTATTTAGCATTGTCTTTTTATGAAAATCAATTTCATAAATAAATAAAATTTAAGGGATAATTAGGAACAAAAATAATTCATGATGCCATCTTACAAAACATACAAAGTTTATGTTTGATTTATGCACTTTTCTCTCCGATTGATAAAAAATAATATAAAAAATGATTGAATAAAGTTATTATATAAGAAAAAGAGCAAATTTTCTGATACTATCAAATGTATCTCTCACCCTTTTGGTAATACTAAAAAAATTGTCAATCCTAATAAGTACCGCTCACAAGAATCAAACTTATAATCTTTCAGCTATTGTGAGATCTAGTAGGATTTTACACTACTAGACCAACACCTTATTGGTTGAACAAATTAACACACTACCACATAAATTTAATGCAAATAAATATATTAATTAAATCTACTATTTACCAAATAAGCAAATATGTTGTTCTTTTACTCCACCTACTTCTCTATTTATTAAATAGAAAATATATGAAGCTAGTATACATATTTTAAAAGAATGAAATGCAAAAAAGACAATCAATTTCCTCACCTTAAAAGACAATTAAATAGAAAAAGTACCAAATTGACATTTTACTTAAAAAATAATATATGAAAAAGAGCTATATATATATATATATATATATATATAACTAAAAGAATAAAACAAAAATCAATACTTGAGTGAGATTTAAAATAAGATCCTCTATAGTATTGAAAAGACGTACGGGATAAAAATTGTGATATGTGATGAAAAATTTTATCGACGATAATTTTACATTTTTTCAATTAAAAAATAAAAATATTATTTTTCTCCTCTTAATTCAAAAGTAGTAGTAGAAAGTGTTGCAATTAATAAATTATACATTTAATTATTTATTTCCCTAAACATATTAGGATAATAAAGAAAAAACCCTACAATGAAAAAGTTAGAGATAATTTTAGGCTGCGCTAAGAGACAGAATAGCCATTTTATGCAATGTTGATATTCTGACCGTTAAATCTCAGCCCTTCCTTCCTTATCACACTACTCTTCCCTCTATTCCCTCTATATCTTTCTTCTTTTCTCTTCATTTCTTCTTTCAAAACTTCTTCATTCCTTTTTATTCATACCAACTTCATTATCCACTATTAACTTCTCTTCTCTTATTCCATTGGTATGTTTCTCATTACTATATATATCAAAAATATAAGACTACCCTTTTATTACCCTTCTTCATTTCTTATATAATTAATCTTTTCTGTTCTTTGGTGTATTTTTTCATTTCATACTGTTTTAGCTTTTCTGGGTAGCACAAGTTTGATAATTCAAACGTTATATCTATGTCTTTTTGAATACTGTTTTTAAGGTAAGTTATCAGTTTTATTTTATATATTCAATGATTTTTTAAACTTTTTATTATTGTATTAAATGAATTCTTATACTGTATTTCACCATTTTTGTTAATATACCACACCTATGAAGGTAACATATATGTTTTTTTTTCTTTGCATTTGTTTTGCTCAATTCCTTATCTGTTCTTTTGGGTTAATTTGTTTATTATTTTTTTAAAATATATAATATTTTTTAGATAGAAATCACTTTTAAGTTTGAACACTTATATGCTTATTTAGTTGGACATTACCAACACTTGTATTAAAAAAGTTGATATATATTAAGCTCAAACTTTTTGTTTCTCTTACCAAACTTCAATTTTGGAGAAACACTTATTTTCTAAAGAAAAAAATAGAAACTGTTTTAATGAAAATAGTCTTTAACTTTCTCATTTTTTTTTTAAACTTTAACCATGGAATTAATAGATAAAAAGTAATTGTTAGATTATACTTGGAGCCACATGCATATATATATATATAGTCACTCTATTACTCTAATTTGTTGTATCAATCTTGCTAGAAAGCTTGAAAGTTGAGTTTATTGAATTCCAAAGAAGTTGAAAATGGCACCAAGAAACAACAATCGTGGAAAATCCAAGGGAGACAAGAAGAAGAAGGAAGAAAAGGGTAAGAAATTTGTTATCTAATGATTCATAATATGTTATCTTAATGATTCAATTTTCATATAAATATTAAGGTAACATTTGATGTATACACAGAACAAGTGAAAATATTTCATTATATTTTCTTTGGTTCATGAAGCAAAAGTAAAACATTTTAATATTTTATTTTGTTATAAACCAAACATAAGATAGAATAGAACTATGTTGTTGAATCATGTTCTGACATGATAGTAATTATGCAGTTCTTCCTATTGTCATGGATATCACTGTGAACCTCCCTGATGAAACTCATGTTATTCTCAAGGTTTGTTTCTTTATTTTATTTCGGAATAAATCAAAATATAATATTTTTTTCTTTTAAATTTAATTACCTTTATTATTATTATCATTAACATGTGGCAGCCACCTTCATGTATTTTTTTTGTTATCATAGTGATATAAGCATCTTTTGTTAGATTTTCCAATTATTGCTCAACTTTATATGCCCCATAGTATTCAAATATTTTTGGTAAAATTAAGAAATTCTGAAATTAATTTTTTTCGAGATATATGATTGTCCTTAATTGATATCTGAGTATCTCTCAAAAATTAAATCTTTAACATTTTGATCTATTTGGAATCTAATGAAACCTTACATAATTAGACTAATTCTTTATTAGTATCAGAATATTCAAATATGAATACAAATATATAATGCAATGGATCACCATGTTAATGAATTAGATAGATTTTTGTCAAAACTCTATGAAAAATTGTACTTATTTTGAATATCTATGTCTTAAAAGAGTTAAAAGGACAAAATAAAATATATAAAAAATGAATGTCAAGTATTAGTTAACTTACTTTGAAATTGGTTTATTAGTTTTAATAATTATTATATCAACAAATACTTTTGCACTCTACAATGAGAGGTATATAGCAAGAATCCAAAATTGTAAAGGCAAATATTCAACATTAGACTTACCTTATTTTTTGGCTTATTATTTGTATTTGGCAATGTCGTGCAAATATATGAGTATATGTGTGGTTGTAAAATGTTTAATTTGAAGATGACAACAACTTTTAGCATATTGACAAAAAATGTAATAATCGATTCCAAAGAAATGAAATAAAACTTATCATGGTTTCATACTTTATAAGTCTTTTAATCTTGATCTTAGAGTAGTAATTGAAATATTGAAATGAATATTATTATTATTAGCAGGGAATATCAACGGACAGAATCATAGACATTCGTCGTCTTTTATCTGCAAATACAGAGACTTGTTATATCACCAATTTTTCCCTATCACATGAGGTAACTTTCATACTATAATCTATCACTAATCTATATGGATCAAAGTTTTTAATATTTATATAATGATAATATAAAAGTTTTTTATATTGTTATCATATTATTCGTCATTCATTGGATAGATCTTAAACAAAAGAGAGAAAAAGTATATATACTTAAGTATAAGTATTATCTAATATTTATATTTGATTATTATTGAATTCTTAAATATAAATAATATTAATGAATGATGATAATATAATGCATAAATTATAGTACACATATTGTATTCTAAATAAAAATAATAATACAAATAAAAGAGGGATAATGTTCAAAGTAGAAATCATTTTGCATTAATGATGCATATACTCTTAATTTCAAGGATATGCAATTTGATTTGTCTTTTTTTGTGTATGTTTTAAAAGTTAAAAATCATAATATTTATGCAAGTTGAGTGTGAGCATTTTATATATAATTAATATATTATTTATCATGATTAAGTGTGAATGATATAATAATAATTTAAAAAAAAACTAATAGATATCATGTCATACTTTTTTCCTAAATGCTAAAACTATTTTACATTTTGGGTACAAGTGCATTGCATATTGAGCTATATTTTTTAATGGAATTTTAATTATTAAAAAAATTTAAAAGTATACCATATTGATACAAAAATCTGTTCTACTAATTAGTATATGAAAATAACTAAGATTATGTAAGTTTTCACCAATAATTATTTATGTTTTATGATAATAGTTTGTGATATTATTATATTAATAAATATTAGGTGAGGGGGCCACATTTGAAGGATACTGTGGACGTGTCCGCACTGAAGCCATGCACCCTCACTTTGCTGGAAGGTATTTTATTTAATCATTAATTAATAATTAATCATCTCTCCGAATACGACGTCGTTTTTCTTATAAACAAATTTTGAAATTTGGCACTTACAGAGGATTACGATGAAGACGGATCAGTGTGCCACGTCAGACGCCTCCTCGACATCGTCGCCTGCACCACCATCTACGGCCCTTCGCCGGCGCCGGAGAAGAATGCCACCATCACCGCCACCAAGTCTCCGGCGGAGGTTGTTGACGGAGACTGTGAGATAAGCCACTCGTGCCCGAAGCTTGGAAGCTTCTACGAGTTTTTCTCTCTTTCTCATCTCACTCCACCACTCCAATGTACTCTTCATCTCTCTGAATCTATATCTCTGAATCTCTTCTCTGCTTTTTTGTGTTTCGGTGATTTGATAAATGAAAATTTGACAGATATAAAGAAAACAGTGAAACGACAAGTTCAGGAGATATCAAACGCGGATCATTTCTTCTCCCTTGATGTAAATCAATACTTCTTTTCTAATTTTGTTGCTGAATTTAAACTATTAATCCATTACTTCTTCGTTGATGTAAATATTTTCAACTCAGTCCCTACATGCATAATTATTATGAGTGTTAAATCTATACACAGATAGTGAAAAGATGTATATGCATCATGCATCGTTCATTTAGATTATTTTCTTCCGAAAAGTCAATAATAATTGAAAATGAATGGTGCAGTGACAGTGTAAAAAACTTACACTGTCAATGTGTATAAATTATTATTTGAGAAAGAGATGCATACACCGAAGAGTTTTCTAAAGTATAAGTGTGTATCATCCACTATTAAAATTTTATTCATAAATGAATGCTGAATGAATGATATAATGTACTAACTATGTATTACACTGATAGTGCATATCTATTACTTTCTTGTTATTTTCATTTTGGTTGCCTATATGATATTGGAGTTTAAATCATAGCGAACATATAAAATGTTTAACATGTATAAGGATAATGATTACTATATAAGGATAAACATAGGTGTATGTAGTGATTCACATGCATACAGGACTACAGGTTAACTTTCTTTATGATGAAACCACTATGTTATGTGACTACTAGAATAAGAAAGAATATATTTGGTTACTATATGTGATAACTATTTCCAATTTGGTCCCTGAGCTTCAACTCCAATGAAATAATAGTAAGGCTTGGCTGCTGTTGTAACAATAATAAATCAACAACTGTACATATATATAGTGACTAAATTGAAATTTTGTAGATTTAGGAATCAAGTTGAAAATGAATATCATGTATATAAAGATGCTTTAACCTGAAAAGATAAATTGAAGTGATGGTAAGTATTGGTTTATGATCAGGTGAAGCTGTGTAATGGGAAAGTGGTACATGTTGAAGCATGCAGAAAGGGATTCTACAGTGTTGGAAAACAGAGGATTCTCTGTCATACACTGGTTGACCTGTTGAGACAACTTAGTAGACCTTTTGATGTTGTAAGTGTTTATCCTTTCCTACATATATGTTTGTTTTAGTGATTTGTTTTGTTTTAGGCAATGGACAATGTCAGAATTACAAAAAACAAGGACATATCATGCATTTTATGAGCAAGCTAAAAAAATTAAATGACTAACATGCAAAATTTAATATTTTAACTGGCTCAAAATTTTAATTTATCAAATGCTTAACATGGCAAAAGGCTGACCAAACCTAGTGAGATTAAGACTTGATTGTTGTTGTTGTTGAGTAACTTGACAAAAGATCTGAATTGAGAAACAACTTTGGGATTTATATAGTTACTTGTTCAGCATTACTTTCCCCGTGTAATGATTCTCACTTAAAAGTTCTAAGCGGCATCAGGTAAGATGTAATCACCCTAGCTCATTAAAAGTTTTTCCAAAACAAGAGTAACAATATAGCTTTAATCTAAAATACATTCATGTACAACCTAAAATCTAAGAAGGGATCTAGTCTTCCTAGATTGAATACATTCATGTCTAACCCAAAAATTATGAACCATATATAGCTTTCAACTTTATTATTGTCCATGTCCTTCACGTGGCAATCCATTTTGGGATGTCGCCTGAGTGTCTCAGCCATGTCTGTCGCGCGTCACACACTCTGGCACCTCAAGAAGGAGCAATGTCCATGGTTCTTACAAATTCTATTTCTCAAACTTTTCAGGCTTATGATGATCTCTTGAAAGCATTTTCGGAACGCAACAAGGTCTGGGACAACTTTTGATTTGTGTACTTTTCTTTATTCATAATGTATAGCTACTAGTGAATGAATCATAAAAGAACAGGTTAATGATTTGTTGGTTCTCCCAATGATCAGCATTTTTCTTGTACTTATTAGTTCTTTATTATGTCCCTTTTGTTGTCTCTTTCAGTTTGGGAATATCCCCTATGGATTAAGAGCCAACACATGGCTTGTTCCTCCGGTTGTGGCACAATCACCATCATTTTTTCCTCCTCTTCCTGTGGAGGATGCAAATTGGGGAGGAAACGGTGGTGGTTTTGGAAGAGATGGGGAGTTTGATTTAATTCCTTGGGCCAACGAATTTTCATTTATTGCATCTATGCCTTGCAAGACATCAGAAGAAAGACAAGTTCGTGATAGAAAAGCATTCCTTCTTCACAGCCTGTTCGTTGATGTTGCTATTTTCAGAGCTATTAATGCTGTTAAACATGCTATGGGAGAACCAGATTTAAACAGTTCAATCTCAGAAACTGGCATTATTTACACCGAGAGAGTTGGTCACATGAGTATCAAAGTCATGAAAGATGCTACTGTTGCAAGTTCTAAAGTTGATACTAAAATTGATGGAGTTGAAGCCACAGGAGTAAATCTAAAGGAGCTAGTGGCTCGAAATCTATTGAAAGGAATTACTGCTGATGAGAACACTGCAGCCCATGTATGATATTTTCTTTACAGAATAAGAGCAGTAAAAATTGCGCTCTAGTGCCATTTTTATTCCCACGCGTAACTCATGAATGTTCCAAATTCTGCATGCAGGATACTACCACTTTAGGTGTTATTAATGTGAGATATTGTGGTTATGTGGCTGTTGTGAAAGTTGAGAGTGGAGAAATGGACCGTCCATCTTATCAAAACACTGAATTTCTTGATCAGCCGGAGGGTGGCGCCAATGCACTCAACATTAACAGGTAGGCCTAAACCATTCAATGTTGCACTATTAAATAATGTTCTCTCTCTTTCTCTCCCCCCCTTTGATAGTTGATTATGATTTTATTATCTTCAACTACAACATGATGAAAGAGATCAAACCATGGTTGTGGTGTTGTTTCTTAAATATCAAGATGTAGAATTTGAATCTAATCCAGTTTTTGTAAGACTTGCCACTGTATTTAGAATGTGTTGATTGAAATAAGTTTGTTTTTGATGCTTCGTTTTTTATGAAGTTCCGTATTTGTTTCTGTACTAGATTGATGTTTATGTGCTTTTTCTTTTCTTATATACAGGACTGTTTTGTTACTAGCTTTTTTTGTGGAGCTATTTTCAGTTTTAAATCTTAATTCTAGCTGATCTGTTTTTACTTCATCGCCTCTGTTGTAGCTTTCTTTGATTGTAGGATCTCTAATTACTTTATTGTTCCTTGCAGTTTGAGATTACTTCTCAACACAACACAGTCAGAGAACAATAGAACAGTGACTGAGATACAAACATGTGAGAATGAAGAGCTTGGAGCCTCCCATGCTTTTGTGGAGAGGCTGATTAAAGAAAGCCTTTCTAAGCTTGAGGAAGAGGAAACATGTTTGGACAATTTCGTTAGATGGGAACTTGGAGCCTGCTGGTTACAACATTTGCAAGATCAAAACAACACTGAAAAAGACAAGAAACAATCTTTGGATAAGGCTAAGAATGAAATGAAGGTCGAGGGGCTAGGGAAACACCTAAAAGCCCTCAAGAATAATAAAATTAAATCCGATCTAACTGATCCTAAATTGGCATCTGAAAACTCCAAACCTCATCATGTGTGTGTTAATGGGGAGGCTGAAAGTGCTTCACTGCTTTCAGCAGATTCTCAATATGAAACTACCACAGCAGAAAATGAGCTTGTGCTGAAGGGGATGTTATCTGAAGCAGCGTTTACCCGACTAAAAGAATCTGGAACTGGACTTCACTGCAAGGTAATTTGTTTATAGTCTATACAAGTATCTCCAAGTTTCCATATTATTTGAACCAAACTAATTCATCCAACATCTGACTTAATCTACCTTTTTTTATTATCAGTCAATTCAAGATCTGATTGACTTGTCTCAGAAATATTACATTGATGTTGCTCTTCCAAAGCTGGTAATGATAGCATTTTATCTGCTTACTTTTCTGCAATGCCATCCAGTTAATAATATTATGATGATTCCTGTTCTCATATTATTTGTAATACAGGTAGCAGATTTTGGCTCATTGGAACTCTCACCTGTTGATGGCCGCACCCTAACCGATTTTATGCATACTAGGGGTCTACGTATACGTTCTCTTGGACATGTTGTCAGTGCTCTAAACTTGTCTTCTTCACATTATGTAGTTGTAATAAATACTGATAATTATATCCATAAAGGGAAGGTTTCTATGCTCCGTTTTACTGTTGAGTTTCTACACTCCCAATTCATGACATGGAGGTTATTGGTATTTTATTAACATCTCGTGCAAGACAATTACTAGCTTTGAGAGTATGACTATGAAACAAAGCATTTTAATCAGAGTTCACCACGAATTATATCACTTTCCCATTCTATTGGCATAAAAGTTTCTTCTCATATTATCGAGAAGGTCTAAATTTCAAAGGCCAAAGGAAGAAGGATTTTCTGTCCCAGGCTTACAATTTACAAAGGCTTTTCCATGTTGTGTGATGTTTGGCTTTAATTTTTCTTCATAGGTCAAGCTATCTGAAAAGCTATCACATGTGCAATCACTTTGCATTCATGAGATGATAGTTCGAGCTTTCAAGCACATCCTGCAGGCTGTGATTGCAGTTGTTGACAAGGAGAAAGTGGCTACAACAATAGCTGGTGCATTGAATTTGCTGCTTGGTGTTCCTGAAAATAGAGAATCAGATAAACCGTGCAAAACCCATCCCCTTGTGTGGAAATGGCTAGAGGTGTTTCTGAAGAAGCGATTTGATTGGGATGTTAGCGACTTGAATTACAATGATGTGAGGAAGTTTGCAATTTTACGTGGGTTATGTCACAAGGTATTGGAACTTGGCCATAAAATCCACAGTTTATGACTGGTGGGTTTTTGTTTGTAGCTTGCATAGCAATGAAGTCATGCATTTGCATGTTTGTCATATTTCCATATTCTAGGAGTATGGCAGGCTAAATTTTATTGTTCATCATCACAATTAAATGTTGATTGTGATATATATCGTGTAGGTTAATTGGATTTTCTTCTTGATTATGGTGGTATTTCTTAGAAGTTGAAATGGTCTGTAATTGTTGTTTGAAAAAAAAAACAAGTTTGCATGATGAATTGCTTCTTTGATGGCCGTTTGATATATAATTGGATTCATCATCTCATAACAAAGTATTGCTAATAGAGCATGTATTTGACCCTTGTCATGAATTAAATAAACCTACTTTTCTCCTTTACTCTTCTTTCTGTCAACTGTAATAAATTCCAGATAGAAATTTATGATAGTTAAATTGTCCAAGATATGCTGTATCTTTGTTTCTTTAAAGTACAAATTATCTACTTGTGCTTGTAAAATGGTGATATTGAAAAGATGATGCCCTTCTAAAGAGAGGTTGAAGACATTGAGGGTACGTGTGGCTTAGTGAATCTATGACTAGGATCGAGCACAGTGGAATACTAAATTAAAAATCCTATCACACCATGTAGTTGACCACACTTAGTTTCAACAAGGCTTGGTTGTTTAATGACAATTTGTTTCCCTCTATCATGTCTCGTCTTCTATTTTAGGTTGGCATCGAGCTTGTTCCAAGGGACATTGACATGGATTCTCCTATTCCTTTCCACAAATCTGATATAGTCAGCTTGGTCCCAGTTCACAAGGTAATAAACAAGGCAATGCAATTATATGTTATCTAGAATAATGATTTGAAGCTTATTAAATAGGTCCAAACATTGTATCTAATGCACATTCTAATCCGTTGCAGCAAGCAGCATGCTCATCTGCAGACGGAAGGCAGCTCCTAGAGTCATCAAAAACAGCTTTAGACAAGGGAAAGCTTGAAGATGCAGTTACATATGGGACAAAGGTATCCATCTCAAGAGCCCTTTGCCGAAAAATCTATGAACTACTGACAATTTGCCTCAATAGCTAATGTATTTTGGTAATCTATTATGTCTGCCATAATTTGTTGGTGATAGGCTCTTGCCAAGCTGGTAGCGGTTTGTGGTCCCTATCATCGAATGACAGCGGGAGCATACAGCTTACTTGCTGTAGTCTTATATCATACTGGAGATTTCAACCAGGTCTTATTCTCTCTCTCTCTCTCTGTTATATATATGAGATAAATATAAGCAATAACATTCTAAGCTATCATAATTTATGAGATACACTTCATTGGTTTCACCAATAAATACTTTTTCTTATACCAGCTATAGTTGTTTTCATCTATGTCAAAATTTTAAAAATTTCTAAACTACTCCCTTTGTTTTAGTCAAGTTTGCAATTGGATGTATATTCATTAAGATGTTTACTCTGATCACAGGCTACAATTTATCAACAAAAAGCTCTGGATATCAATGAGAGAGAGTTAGGTTTGGATCATCCTGATACTATGAAGAGTTATGGGGATCTTGCAGTTTTCTATTATAGACTTCAACATACAGAGCTGGCTCTAAAGTATGTTTTGTTCTTGTGCAGTTCTATGATGATTTATAAAATACATGAAATTTTCAGAATTAAAGTACAGTTTGGTTTTTGACCTGATATGATATTGATAACTATCCTTTTTTAATAAAATAATTGAAAAGAATAATTTATTAGGAGAAAAAAGGCGTAATGAGAAAGTGGACAATCTGATATTCAGCACAAAAATTATAAATATGGATCAGTTTTTTTTTCAAATAGCAATTTTTTGTTTTGAATATTTGTTCCCATTTTATTTATCTACTTTTTGCTGTAACAATCATTAACCAGGTATGTAAAGCGTGCTCTATATCTTCTGCATCTAACATGTGGCCCATCTCATCCAAACACTGCCGCAACATACATTAACGTGGCTATGATGGAGGAAGGTCTGGGAAATGTGCATGTTGCTCTCAGATATCTTCACAAAGCTTTGAAGTGCAACAAAAGATTACTTGGTCCAGATCATATTCAGGTTTTATTCTCTTCAATTGATTTCATGATTTCACTAAACTATGAAGTTTGTTTAATTTTGAGTGATCCACCTTGTGCGATGCCTTACACTTGTATTCTTTACTGATTGTTGCATAAAAAGTCTGCTAAATTGTAGGCTTGAATTCATGAGTTTCAATGGAAATTGTTTAAATATTCTGTACATAGACAAGTTCTACTACTTATTGTAACAATGTAAATGAACTAATAAATAATGCCAAAATAATGTGCTATCCTTAAAAATACAGCTTCTACAAATCTGTGTATAACTTCATGTCTGCATTTTAAAATCTGCTTATCCCTTCGACTTTATCTGTGCAGACGGCTGCGAGTTATCATGCAATAGCAATAGCACTTTCATTGATGGAAGCATATCCTTTGAGTGTGCAGCATGAGCAAACAACTTTGAAAATTCTGCGAGCAAAACTTGGCCCAGATGACTTGCGTACACAGGTATATCTCAACATTTAAGTAAATGGCAAAAATAATACATCATAATATTGTAATGTATGTAGTTGGTAGATTGAACTCTTAAATGATGTGCAAAATAACGTTAGAAGTAATGGTTGAGTTATTGAGTACAAGTCCACCATTAATTATATCATAAAGAACTATTACTATTTTCCATAATCTAAAGTTTTATGATAAATGCCACAGGATGCTGCTGCATGGCTTGAGTATTTTGAGTCCAAGGCTTTTGAACAACAAGAGGCTGCACGTAGCGGTGCTCGAAAGCCTGATGCATCAATAGCTAGCAAAGGCCACCTAAGGTATAGTAAACTCTTATTTATGATGCTAGAAATCGGGGCAATGATATTAAAACATTTGCTGCATGTTGGTCTTTCCCTCTACATTTTTTTCTACTCATCGTCTTGGCTTCCATTTCCTCCTTACTTTTAGTTTTATTTCTTTTCCTAGTAGAGCTATTAGGTACTGTAAGATGTTTTTTTCCTAATTGTGTTTAAGACTTCTATTTTATTCATCTATCATTCTTCTATGTTAACTAAAGGAAGTTTTTCCTTTCAATGTTTATCATTTCATTTGCATTTTTTTGATACCCACCAAAGTTTTTCTAGGACATGATATGGACTTAGACACTGTAACAGGCATGGCCAGCCATTTTTGAAGTGTCGAAACATGTCTTTCGGTGTGACACAACATTTCTCTTTTTTTATGCTCAAATATCTGTGTATAACTTCATGTGCTTCGTAGACTACCATAATTACCTGTTGGCACATCAAATTTTACAATGACTACATATGTTATATATCTATCATACATTTTCTCGAAGAAAAGTTATACTGATTTCATACATTCCCATGGGGTTTCTCAGTGTGTCAGATCTGCTTGATTACATTAATCCTAATCATGATGCCAAAGGAAGAGATGTGGCAGTAAAGAGAAGAAGCCAGATAGCAAAGGTATGACAAGTTTACTGATCTTAATTTTAACTCATTAGTTTAAGATCTTGGCATAAAACATTTATAGTAGAATTTTCTAATTACTGCCAACTGTATACTGATATAGATTTTCTGATATTGCCAATGAGTTTGGCTAGGGCATTTTTATGACAGTGTCGTAAGATATAAAAAAACCTATCAACATGGAATGTTCTTCCGGACTAATTCAATCTATAGGCAGAATGAAAAACTGAAATATGGAGACCACAAACCTAGTGGAGTCTCATTTTTTGTTGTCAACTGTTATTACACGAAGCTTCGCATTTTTATATTATCGTATAATTGGCAATTTGTGTGGCCTCTTCTATGCATCCTTATCCTATGTAATATAATTCCATTTTGAAAAATTCAATTATTTTGCAGGTGAGGACGAAATCTTACCAGAACAGTGGCTCAGCAAGTTCTGATGAGTCTTCGAAAGAAACTCCAAAAGAAACTTCAGATGAGGATATACATATACCTGTACCAGCAGTTTGTGCAAATGCGGAGCAGGAGACAAACTCTGTGCCTGATTCAGAACAGCCTATTTTAGAAAAGACCTCAGATGAAAAACAACATATTTGGGGTAACTCGTCTGAGGCACATGCTGATGGAGAGGATGGATGGCAGCCAGTTCAACGACCAAAGTCTTCTGGTTCATATGGCCAGCAACGGAAGCAAAGACGAGCAACAATTAACAAAGTTTCTTACCAGAAAAAGAATGTGGAGTCTGACACAGACCATACTTCTGTAAGGAGTACTAATCAGAATGGGAGGTATTACTTTTCGAAGAAGCGAACAATATCCCATGGGAGTTCTACTGATAATCATACAGTAAACATAGCCCAGGGCTCCAAATTTGGCAGGAAAGTGGTCAAAGCTGTTACGTACAGGGTTAAGTCTGTTTCTGCAGTTATGGATACTACTGCAAAGGATACATCAAAAATCGTAGATCACCTATTTAGTTCTAACTCGGAAGAACTCGGTTCAAATTCTTCGTCAAATGATGTTAATCCTGTAAAGACTTCTTTGGTTAGTCTTGGAAAATCTCCTTCATATAAGGAAGTTGCATTGGCTCCTCCTGGGACAATCTCCAAGTTGCAGGTCTATAATCCCCAAAGTGAGATTCCTGGTAGTAATGACCGTGGTGTTGGAAAACATGAAGAGGAAGATATTGAACCACATGCTAACTCTAACCCAACCCTAGAAGAAGTAAACAATATATTTGAACAGAAGGACAAAGATTTTTCTGAGAAGAGAGAAGAAACACAGTTTGCTGATGCTGCACAAGATAATTTTGAGAGTGCTAAGGGGCTTGAATCTGGGGACGTTGAGGCTCATGAAGCAGCTGATAATATCATAATGATTGATGCAGTGGAGGATCCTGTGGATTCTCACAAACTAGAACTCGATACAAGTGCATCTCACGGTTTTGAAATACCTAATAGTGATACAAATATCATCTCACAAGAAGGTGATGATTTACGGGTCAGTATATCTCCATCGAGTAGGAAGTTGTCTGCGTCTGCAGCTCCATTCAACCCATCACCAGGTATTGCACGCCCTGCACCAGTTTCCATGAACATAACTCTTCCTTCTGGTCCAACCATTTGTCCCTGGCCAGTAAATATGAATGTTCACCGTGGACCTGCTACTCTGTTACCCGCAGTTACCCCAATGTGTTCCTCTCCTCACCATGCATACCCTTCACCTCCGGCAACACCAAACATGATACAACCATTGCCATTTATGTATCCTCCTTTCACTCAACCTCAGTCAATACTAACCACCAACTTTCCAGTTACCACCAGTGCATTTCATGCCAATCATTTTGCATGGCAATGTAATATGAACCAAGCAGTACCTAAGTTTGCTCCCAACGCTGTCTGGCAAGGGTGCCATCCTGTGGAATTTTCTCTTCCAGCACCTGCTCTTGAACCAATCCCTGATCACATTTTGCAGCCACAAGAACAGTGTAATGTATCTCAAATTCCAGGTTCAACATTGGTTCTTCCGGAGGAAGCGAATAATGTCAGGGAATCTAATGAAGAGGTGAAAGTTCTCGAGTCAGAGACTAGTGAATATGAGTTTGGTAAAGTTCATCCAGAAATCATAAAGGAAAACGGTAATCCCAATTTTCATGTGTCTGAAAATGCTGGGAACACGACAAATCATAATATCAGCTTGAGTGAAAGCGCTGGCAAAATTGAAAAGAACATGGACGGCGGGAAAACTGTCAGTATTTTGATCAGGGGAAGAAGAAACCGGAAGCATTCTTTGAGGATGCCGATAAGTTTGCTTACTAGACCCAACAGCTCTCAGTCATTTAAAGCTGTTTATAACCGCGTAATTAGAGGAAATGATGCCGTCCCGAAGTCCATCAACTTGTCTTCTGGTAAAGATTGTATAGCTACTGCTTAACTCGGTTCTTACTGTTACTAACGAGAAATAGTAGCAGAATTACTGCTGGTAATGAAGAGAGATACTTCATAATTTCACATACAGAAGGAGATGTGGTGCTTTAATCATCTTTGGAACTCAGTTATAGTTTTCCTGCAGCTGTGTGGCTGCACTACCTTTTGGAATGAAAGGTATTCCACTTCTAAACCCTTCTTTTTGCTGAAGTTACAATTTTGGAAAGTATTCTTTATTCATCTAAACAAAGCATGCTCAAATTAAAAGAAGAGTTTATAATCAACGCACAGTTAGTGTAAAGTTTTTTACACTGTCAGCACATCATCTAACATTGATTTGTAGGACTTTTGTTTTTTGTTTGAGAGCTAGTGGTGGTTAACATATGAATGGTGGATGATTCGCTGACAGTGTAAAAAATTCTTACAGCGTATACATATTAAATAATAAATCCTTAAAAGAAAAGTCATTTATATATAATTTGAAGAGACTGTTGCATCAATGTTGGATTTGGATTTGACTTTGACTGACTTTATCATATTGACTCATAAAAACTTGCAGATTCATCTACATGAAGGTTGGTAACTGGAGTTTTTTCTTCAAAATGAGGTACTCTCACTAACAAAAACTATAGCTTTTTATTGATCATTTAAATTACTTTGTAGGTCCCTCTACTTTTATATGAACAACACTTCATGTTCATTAAAATTATATTGGAGTTTATGTAGAAAAGTATTCATGCCAATTATCTTTTTTACTATGCAGGTTCTTTGCAATGAGTTTGGGTTACAGAGGCACACCTTCAATGTAACAAATTCAGTTAGGAAATTTTGATATTCTGAATTACTTCATTAAAGACAGTTTCTAATTTTTGTTTTCTGTATTTTTAACACCATTTACAATCACATTGTCAATTAATTTGGGTCATTTGTATAGACTTAATAATTTGCCAGGAATTACTTGTTTTTTGATATTTAATCTAATTGTTATAATTGAAATCATGTGATGGATAAATTTTGAGTGATATATTATTATAATTTTATATCAATGTTTTCTAATACAATAAGCCCAAAGTTTAACTCTACAATTGAACTATTGAAATAATGTGTTGATGAATTATTGAAATAATGTTGATGTTTTCTAATACTTATTTGGGTAATGTCCAGTGAGTAATATTAAGGGAATTCTTAATTGTTGCATACTTGCATTGAATGGAGTCTAAATGTGAAAGATATTCTCAATCTTCAAGTATCAATTTCTTTGAATGACAACACTCATCTGACGTGTCAATTCTTCATTGGTACTGCCACATCTCTGAGTTTCTCTCTGTACACTGATAATAAAACCCACACTTTCTAAAAGAATCTTTGTTTTTGTTTGTATCTACTTTATTTAATATCTATGTACTATATAATATATTTATATAAAAATTATACATAAGGAATGAATCATGTATTATTCATTTATATTATTTTTATTTACGAGTTAATAATGATAAAATATAAATAATAAATCATATAGTAATAATATAAAAAATTTATATTGCATATATGTAGGACATTCTATATATAGGACATTGTGTTGACTTGAATATCATTAAATATTACATTTAAAATGAAGATACACATATATGTAAACAATAAAAAAGTTTCTCTTATTGGTCTAATGATGTAAGATAGATCATTAGAATGATTAAAATATCAATGATTATTGAATGATTGCATAATACATATGGAGATCAATTGTCCCAATTATATTTCATTTTCTGTCCTAAATGAATCCTATATTGACCGGTAAATAAAATAAAAATATAAAAAAAAAATAATAATAATAATAAAATAGAACTCTCTGACATAATTTATGATAGGTAATTTAGATCAACATGATACATGGTCTCTTTGGACAGAATCCCTGTGTGTTCAACGTGTGGCGGCTACACGCGTTTATAAGCTATTCTCTCTCACACACACACCTTCACCTTTTTTTTTAATTCTATTCAACCCATTACCTTTTTCTTACTACTTTTCTGTAAAAGCTCAAACTTGCAATCTCTTCTGGTAAGAATTCACTGTTTTTTCCTTCATACCCATTTCTGTTTTGATCTCTTTTTTTTGTTCTGAATCGGTAAAGATGAGAATTTAGTACATGGGTTGTTAATCTTTTCATCTTTTCCTTCAAAAGATTATACCTTTTTGTTGCATGGCTATGTTGTGAAATTTCTAGTCTTTCATTGTTTTTCCATTCATTAGATTATCTTAATCAATCAATAATAGCAATAGTGTGTGAAAATGTTATCTGCTGGTGTCAAAACTCTTAGTCCTGTTCCAACTGAACCATTCCATACACCATCATGGCCATCATGCTTGTCTTTAGAAGACAAATTCATTTCCATATATCTCTCCTTTTCGGGCTCATTGACCCCGATTCGGGTTATGGAATGTGACACAATTGAGTCTGTTAAATTCAAAATCCAAAGGTATGAGAGCCTGCCTTTCTTAACAAATAAGCAAAAGTTGGTTTATGCTGGCCGCGAATTAGCCCGGAGTGATTCGCTGCTCAAGGATTATGGGATTAAGGATGGAAATGTCTTGCATTTGATCATCAAACTTTCAGATCTTCAGGTCATCAATGTGAAAACTTCATGTGGGAAGGAATTCAAGTTTCAAGTCGAACGAGGTAGGGATGTTGGGTACATAAAGAAACAGATTGCGAAACGCGGGAATGATTTTGCTGATACCGAAGAGCAGGAACTTGTGTGTAAAGGTGAAAGGCTTGAGGATCAAAGGGTTATTGATGATATCTGCAGCAAACACAATGATGCAGTGGTGCATCTTTTTGTTAGAAAAAGGCATGTAAAAGTTCAGAGACGACCGCTCGAGTTGTCCGTTATAGCAACAGAGTTGAGGGATGAGAAAAAAATTGATGTTGGTAAAGAAGGTACTATAACGAAGTATGCCGCTGTTAAAAAAGTTGTGCCGAGAAAGCCTCCTGACAGGGATTACATTTTGGAGCCGGTTATTGTTAATCCTAAAATCCAATTAGCTTCATCAATTTGGGATATGATAAACTCTACATATGATGGACTTGATAGAGGAAACTATCCGATTCAATCAAAGGAGGGAACAGGTGGAGCATACTTTATGATTGATTCGACAGGGCAGAAGTATGTATCTGTTTTTAAGCCTATCGATGAAGAGCCGATGGCTGTGAATAACCCTCGAGGTTTGCCTTTGTCACTAGATGGTGAAGGCTTAAAAAAGGGAACAATAGTTGGTCAAGGAGCATTAAGAGAAGTTGCAGCTTATATTTTGGACCATCCGATGAGTGGCCGCCGTGCACTATTTGGTGATGGCAAGGGATTTGCCGGTGTTCCACCAACACTTATGGTTAAGTGCTTGCATAAAGGATTTAACCATCCGGGAGATTTGACTGCTAAGATAGGATCTATGCAAATGTTCATGGAAAATAATGGAAGCTGTGAAGATATGGGCCCCGGCTCTTTTAAGGTTAAGGAAGTGCATAAAATTTCCGTATTGGATATACGTCTTGCAAATGCAGATAGGCATGCTGGGAATATTTTGCTCGGTGCCGAGGAGGACAATGACCAGGCTGTTCTGATTCCGATTGATCATGGATACTGCTTGCCCACAAGTGTAAGCATTTTATGATGCTCTCACTTTGTTGTGTTTTAAACCTTTAATGCATGTGGTGATGCTTCTATGTTCTACTTTGTTTCCTTTCTTTAGCGATCTTTTTTTGTTCTTGATTGATTTTTTATTGTTTCCATGATGTGAAGTGTTAGACTTTTGTTTACTTTTAACTTGATTTTTTTTATAGAATGTAGATTAATGAAGTTGTCACACTATATCACATATTAAATGTTTTCTGTAATTGATAATTGGTGCTTGATTTTCTTTATAGACTACAGATTAGTAAAGTTCTAACACTATATCATATATGATTTTTTTTATAATTGGTAATAGCTGCTTGATTTTCTTTATCGAGGACCGATTAATTAAGGTCCAATACTCGATCGATCATATATAAAATAAAACTCTATTTGTAACTTGTGCTCGGGTTAGCTGCAAAAATAGATTATTTCAATAATCGATTACATGCTTTTATCGATTATAATGGAATTAGCTTTATGTTTGGATGTTTGTTGAAAAACAATTTTAAGATAATTGGTTTTGTTTGAGTTGTGTAAAAAGAACACTTTTAATTTCCAATGAAACAAGTCAAATTAAACCTTTTTGCCACTCCAACAGTTTGAAGATTGTACCTTTGAATGGCTTTACTGGCCACAAGCACGACAGCCATACTCTGCCGAAACCATTGAGTACATAAACTCATTGGACGCCGAAGAAGATATCGCGCTTTTGAAGTTTCATGGGTGGGATCTGCCAGTTGAATGCGCTTGCACCCTTCGAATATCAACCATGCTTTTGAAGAAAGGCGCAGCGAGAGGAATGACCCCTTTCGCAATCGGAAGCATCATGTGCAGGGAATCCTTGAATAAGGAATCTTTGATTGAGGAAATAGTTCAAGCAGCAATGGATTCTATTCTTCCTGGCACAAGTGAAGCTACATATATGGATTCTGTTTCCGAAATCATGAATCGACGCCTCGATGAAATTGCATGCAGCAGCTCCCTTTTGTAATGGAGTTGGATTCTGCAATCAATCAATAAATAGTTAGTACATAAATTTCTGGTGTACATATGTTTACTTCATATGTATATTAAATGATAGTTTTTTTCATGACAAAGGAATTATGTTAATTCCAACAATAACTTCCTAGTTCTTTAATTTTTTATTATTTGTTTCATAAAAGATTAATGATTCTTTAATATTTTATAGTTGATTTATTTTACAACTTTGAATTCCATGGATGGTAGACAATTCTTTCCCTATTTGAATTGTGGTTTAATATTCTTATCTTCTATAGATTGTGCTTGGTTGGAGTGTATAGATAGGAATGTGGAAATTGAAGAAACTTTTTACATTGTCTTGATACAATTAAGTCATTTGAAGTGTATTTTAAACTTAATATATGATTCTACCTCTCCCAGATTTTGTCTCATATGTTGGTCCGGACTAATGAAAATATGTGATGTCAATTAAAAAATTTAATATTGTTTTTTTATTTCAAACCATTGGATTTATCTAGAATTGATGGCTAGGATGGAAAGTAAATTTAAGAATCAATAACAACCGGTTCCTTTTACAAGGGTATCACTATGATGGTATAATAATTTTATTATTTTATTTGAATGTTTTCATATTAAATTGATAAGGTACACTTATTAGGTCAACACTAACAATTATTTTCTTCCTCTATGAGAAATATGAGTAGTTCTATTGTTTGATTTGTAGTGTGTGAAACATATCTTTTCAAATCGGGTAAGCTAAGAATCAATTTAGATTTTTTTAGAAACAAAATTTTGAAATTAGGGAATTGAATGTAAAAAGTACTTTTCACATCGATAAGGATCGGTTAACATATTTAAAAGTCTTATAATACAATAGACTTTTAAATAGACTAATAAAAGTCTCATGTTGCTTCATGCTATATAGGCTCAACCCTTCCTCTTTGGACGGTTGGAAATGGAATTACTTTGATGGTTTGTACAAGTATTTTTGTTTCACTAATAACTACTATTCCAGATACATCATGGTACAGTATTATTTGGACTACAAGACCAAATCAGATAAGGAACACCCGCCTTGGTCCTTAAGGGAGAATTATTAAGTATGCAATTTTATGATCTTAACATTTAGATGTCATTCTTAATAATAAAAAAAGATTAACTTGCAAGCTTTTATGCAATGAGATTGGATTGTAGTAAGTCAAAAACTATTTTATGAAGATAGAGAAATGGGGAGAATAATGTTTCTTCTAATGCAAGGAGAGATAGGAAAGAACAATTTCTAATTAGTACTTAATCCATGTAAATGCATCTATTAGAAATAACTTTCAAAATATTTGTTATGTAAACACCCAAATATATAATTAATAAATAATAATAAATTTTGTAAACGAATAAACTCTAATACATGCAATAACTCGTTTTAGTTTAAATTAAATATTTTTTTACATAGTTATACAAAAAGTATACCTAGATATTGATATAATAATATAATGATGCATAATCAAGTAAGACTTGGTCGGAATGATAATCATATATTCTAAAATAAATTAATTCTTTATTATTCATAACATTACGATTAATGAATGGTCTTAATTAACAACAAAGACGTTATCTAGTGAGGTATTCACTAAATTGGTATATCCTCATAAATTTTTTCGAGAGTTCGATTTATGTGACGGCATATCCGAAATTTCAGTTTCCCCCCAAATTTCATACACACTCTTGTAGTAGTAGTAGTATCACATAACAAACTAGGTTTTCATTTTTTCTGTTTTGTGAAACAATGGAAGAAGAACTTCGTTCAAAAATTGAAACAACGGTTTTGGAGATAGTGAAGCAATCCAATATGGAAGATACAACTGAGTTCACCATCCGAGTTGCTGCTTCTCACCGACTCGGTATTGATCTCTCTCTACCCGAACGGAAGCAACTCGTTCGAACCGTTATTGAGTCTTATCTCGTTTCTGTTGCGGAGGGAATGAAGAACAACACGGTGGTACCGGAATCGAATGAGATTAAGGAGAATTCGATTGTTGTACAAGATTCCTCAGAGATGGTGGAGTTGAAGATGAAGAAGATCAAGAAGGAGGAGGAGAAATTAGAACGCATTGTTTGCCAGGTCAATTCAATTGAATCCCTAATATTACAACAATTACTACTCACATTCATATTCATATGCTTCAACTTATGCTAGAATTTATCTGAATGCTCGTTAGTCTTTTTTGGGTTTTTACTTTCTTATCTATGTCATAAGACCTTGTGCTCCAATTCTAATCGTGAGATGGTTCTCGCGCACCAATTCATGGTTCTTTTGCGAGTTTGTTCCTTATAAGGAACGGACCTGGTTTTCAACTACAGTTTAAGTTCAAGAAAAAAAACGAAGAAATGAAGAGTAATTGGTGATATGCACTAGATGAATAATTTTATGACAAACGAGAAAGAATCTTATTTTGGATGTTTCTCCTTTGAAGAAACAATGATAGAAATGGCTGTGCGGGAGCTATAGAAACCCTACTTATCAGCATCATGGAATTAGATGAAAGAAAATTAAAATAAAATATTTTAAAATATATTATTAGTTATTTATAATTAATAGTTAATGGTAATAATATACATATCCATACCCATACCAAGAGAACCGCATATCAAATGACAATGAGTCAACAGCAAGTATAGGGTTAGAGGAGATTGCTAATACTGCAAATTGGTATAGCCTTTTATTAAGATTTATTTGTAGAAAATGAAAAAAAGAAGGCTTTAACTTATTATTTGTAGTATTTAGATTCATTTTTTTTATTTACCTCACTGCCATATTAGAATGTAGCAAATACAAGCCATATTAGAATGTAGCAAATGTATTATTTGGACTATAATACAAGCCTGTGTAATGTTTCACAAAATTGATGTAGAGAAGAACAACTCCAGTTTGTAAACTACTGTAGTTGGTGATATTGTTAAATTTTCAAATGTTATGTATTCCTTTGCTAGTCATTGGTCTTACTAGATTTTGTTTGTTTGATCTTAGTTGTCAAACAGGAGGAATGTGTCCGTTGGAAATTTTAAAGGGTCAACATTGGTTTCAATAAGAGAGTTTTATTGTAGAGATGGAAAACAACTTCCTGGTCCTAAAGGTGAGTGATTACTTTATGCATAGTTTTATACTCTTAATTTTGAAATGCTTTATTTTCTCTCACGAATTCGCTTGGTTGCATCATTCCCTGCTTTGGTGTAGTGTTCTGTCATACTCTAAATTTACTCTCAAATACTACCCTCGGCCATTATTAAAATATGTCAATATTCCCTTGACACGTGTGGAGGAGGCATGTAGAAGCCTCCATAAGGAGAGTAGATCAAATGGAGCTTAGTCCAATTCCCAGAGGAAGAGAGAGTCTAAGAAAAACTTTAGGTGAAACGATTAAGAAAGACTTAGACTTTAGAGATCATTGTTACTGACCATGATTTATGATAGAGCAATATGACATCATGTAGCCGATCCCACCTAGCGGGGTTAAAAGGCTTGGTTGTTGTTGTTGTATTCCCCTGACACTCATAAATATGCATTTTCAGGGTCTGAGTCATATATAACTATGTTTTTTTGGTTGTTGGCCGTGTTTATTAGTTTATGGTAAGGCAGTCTCATCATCACATGAAAATCTCTGTAGTTGGTTATTTCATATATGCATTAGTTGGAGTGTTTGAGGCTCCTGATTAACTTTAGGATCATTACTTCTGAGATGGAATATGTCTCTTCGTATAGATGTGGTTTCTGAAACTGAACTCATCCTTTGTCTCTTCTGCTGATTTTAGGGATAAGTTTATCTACTGAACAATGGTCAGCCTTCAAGAAGAGCGTACCTGCTATTGAGGAAGCTATCGCAAAGATGGAAAGAAAGATGGGGTGAGTATTCAATGTTGATGTATGAGCTCTTTGGTAACTTGAACAAAAGTTCTGACTTCAGTGATTGGTCTTAACCAGGAAGATGCAATCAACACAATGCAGAAATGACCTTCATGGTAAGCAAAATGGAGATGTGTTAAATTCAGCTGTTGATGTTGCTCCTCTTGAGCTTGTCCCTATTGAGGTCATCCGTTTCGATGGGAAGAATTATCAATTCTGGGCTGAGCAGATGGAATTACTCTTGAAACAGTTGAAGATTGAATATGTGCTTACCGAACCATGCCCTAGTTCTACATTAGCAGAAAATTCAAGTGCTGAAGCCAAAGCTGCAGAAAAGAGACGGGTAAATGATGATTTACTGTGTCAGCGCAATATCTTGAACCATTTATCTGATCCTCTTTTCAATCAGTATGCTAACAGAAGAATGAGTGCTAAGGAGTTATGGGAAGAATTAAAACAGGTTTATATGTTTGAGAAGTTCGGAACAAAGAGATCTCTAGTGAAAACATATATCGAGTTTCAGATAGTTGAGGAGAAAGCAATTACTGAGCAAATTCAAGAACTTAATTGCATTGCAGACTCTCTTGGTGCTGCAGAAATGTCTATCGACGAGAACTTTCATGTAAGTGTCATCATCTCAAAGCTTCCATTATCCTGGAAGAATTTTTGCATCAAGCTAATGCGAGAGGAGCATCTACCCTTCTGGAAGTTAATGGAACGTGTAAGGATAGAGGAAGAATCCCGCAATGGAGTTAAACGATCAGGTGACCCTTCTAATCGTACTGGATTTCACCGAGCCAATAAATTCGAACCAAGACGAACCGAGAATAAGCAGCCACCAGGTAAGTATTTGAATAAGTCAGAAGCTAATAATGCTAAGAGCATAGCCTGTGATATCTGTGGCAAGAAAGGGCATCTTTCTAGAAATTGCTGGGGAAGAAAGTAAGCTAATGAAAGAAAAGCATAAGAGAACTTGTTACTGAGTAACTAATTGTATTCATATCCATTGTGTTCTGAAGATCTTATTATTCTTCAGGGGACAGAATGTAAAATAGTGAAAGGGTTTTGGTAGTGAAATATTCTTTAGGGTAGGTTTTTCACTTAGACCTTTCCCTTCCAAATAGGCAGGGTATGATCTTTTTTTTGTTATACAAAGAATTTCTAATTCCAAACTCCGGCAAATTAAATGAGCACATGGGAAATATCGCATGCTTCACGAATGAAACGAAATGATCGGAGCAAAAGATATTCACCTGCTAAGATCATCACTCTCAATCTTTGCTAGGGTTGGCACAACTCTCACAATATCCTTTGCAAATGCCAAACTCACTGTTTGACTATTGGCTTTTAGGGAGCAAAGTTTTCTATCTTCAATATCTGTTAAACTGTGTCTTCAATGATTTCTATTTTGAAGCACATAATTGTAACAGAAAAGAATATGCAGAGCTCTGTTTTTTCTGTTAATATTAGCTATGCTAATTGGTTTAGACATTTTATGCACTTTCATTTCATTGGTTTGTAATTGAGCAAATAATGTATAGAAACAAAAGCCTAGACCCATCCTATAATGTAATTCTTAATATTAGTTTCATATTTGGTTTATAATTAGTTTATCCTTTCTGCATTTTAAACTTTAGAGAAATAAGCACTCATACTCACATTTCTACAATAGAGTATGATTTGGTTTGTAACAAGTGCTGCTTGAGTTGACATAGAATTCTGTTTTCTTTGTTAATATTGGCTATGGTCATTATTTGCATTAGACAAGTCCTACAATTTGATTGGTTTGCTTTGTAACTGAAATAAATGTATAGAAATAAATTTCAAGGAGCAAAGCTATAATGACATTAGAGTGTAAAATCCATACACTAACCGTGTAAAAATTTATATAGATGTACTCAATCATTCACCATTCATTTTGATTACATTTATTAAAAAATCAATCATAATTAAATATCATTGGTAGATGATGCAGTAATAGTGTATAAAAGTCATACATTATCTTTTTCTCATAAAATTATTAGGTTGCCCAATAATGCCATCACCAATTTATAACCATTAGAGAGGGAGTCCAAGCTAATGCTAGTGGATGCATAATGCATTGCCCTTCAACATTCACCTAAGCTTACTAAAGATGTATATTTTTTTTGTAAATCAGAAAAAAAAACAAAAAAAAAAAAGAATATGGTACACTGAAATGTAGGAAAAAAAACATTAAGAATATTTTTTGTCCAACTTTATGATACACAATGCTAATATGTATCTAACTAAAAAAAATTACCTCTATTTGCAAAACCTTATTTTTATATATATTCATAGAAAGTCTTACCAATAGTATGAGAGAAAAGAATGAGAAATGATGGAAATATATTTTCAAAGATTGAATAGGATCCTCATACTTCATATATATAACTTATTGTTTAATCAACTAATATTTTTGTATTGTTATTGTAAAAATTTATATACAGTCAATACATTATTCATTTGTATCACTTTTATTTAAGAATTAATGATAATTAAATATGAATGATAAAATAATAAAATAAAAACTCTTATATTATCAATATATACATCTCTTTCTCATCTTTTAGATACATAGCACAATTTACTTTTTGGCATCAATGTTCACATGCACGCACCATCCCACAAAAATAAGGGATACATTATATATACACTTATATTGAGATTGACTAGTATTAGTGACCACCACAACACATGGCATGTTTGGTAGTTGTGTTTTATTAGAGAAACAAACCCCACATCTCATTCTTTGAATGAATCCTTCATTATCTCCAAAAGGCAAAGACATATGATGCTTTAAACATATCAAAATTATGGGTGGGAATGAGTTATGGACATGTGAAGTTAAAAATCCTAAAGAACCATGTTCAATGTTGTGCTTTAGGGAGATTGTTTTTTGTCACATTTCAATTACCTTTATTATTCTTCATGCACGTTTCAGCCCATGTCCTTCTCCTCACCACTATTTCTTTATAATTTTTATGCCAAAAAATCAATATTTAATAAGTTTTAATTATAATAATCATTACAAATTTGTATACAAAACATTTTAAACCAAATAACTAAACTTTGACTCCACACCTACATATGTTGAAGTTAGGCCATGATAGTCTCATGACATAGTTTTTAAGATTTACTTGAGTCCTACATATATTAGTTAGAAATAATGTTATTATCATGTCATCCAATATCTATAATGAGAATATTTATGCAAAAAAAATTGGTTTCCCACATGTATTTTCATATTATAGACAATCATGTCCGAGCCGGGGACATCGACTGTATGTGGGAGTAACTCTTTTAGTGGGTATTTTTTCCATTCACATACTCGAATGCAAAACATTGCTTAAGGAAAATCAAACATGTATCTCATTGGATTAGACATAACATGGAAAGTTTTAAGAACATGTTTCATGCTTCACATAACAACAAAAGCATTGTCCAATTAATCTCTATAGTAAACGTGATTTATGATTAAGGATAAGGAAGTGTATGAAGTAGGAGTACTTATGTTTTGGTTTATTATTACATTTCTCGTTAACATCTTTAATATTATTACATAAGAACAATAATTCTTCTTTCTCCTTTGTATGTAGAAAAAAATAGTCTAGCTATATATCTTATTTGATTTTTGGAATTTATACGCAGCTTTTTAGCCTAAGGTTGTTTTGTGCATGAATTGGAGATACTTCAAATCCATTATAGAAATAAGGTAATAACAAAGGAACAGTGTAGAAAGACTACAATTTAAAGAACATTACCAATACTTTATACTTTTCTTCCTTTTCATGTGCATCAAGATTCCCTCTCATTTGAAAGGAAAAGAACATAAGTGACAAAAGCACCAGATAATTAACTAAATATTTGATTACTCTATAGTTCCCACTGTTTTTGTTGATAGCCTCCACAGTAATAAAATTTCTGAGGAAGCTCTTTAAGTTGGTTTTCTTCTCTATGTATTGTGTCTATGGATTATGCTAATTCTAAGGAGTTGTTGGATTCTTGGGAAAATGCTGCAATCAACTTGTCCTTTGTAATCTGTACAGACCCTTTCGATTTAATTACAAATGCATGGAAGATGGTATCGTTCACTGCGGCGAGTTTCGACTCTACTACACTTATTTCAGCATTATTGAATGCTTGGATTACTTTTGAAACAGGATGAGTGTCAAGAGGGCAACTCATCCTTACAGTTACCTTGTCTTGAGAAGCTTGAATATCCACATCGGGAGCTCGACTCTGATGATTTTCCGATTTATATTCATCCCTTTTAGTGCTGCCAAATTTCTCTTTCTCAAGCTCCAACATCTTGAGTTTTGCCTGAAGCTCATTAATGTAAGCAATGGCATCACCTAACAACGATGCCTTGTCCATCTTGGATATATTAGGAACAACAGACCGTAATGCATAGAAACGTTGGTTCAGCTTCTCGCGCCTTTGCCTCTCTGCCTCCACATGATTGAGTGGTTCATCCCTTCCATTCACAGGCTTCCTGCCACGTTTCTTCGGCCTCCTTTCATCGATTACGCCCGGTTTCTCCTCCTTGAAAGAGGCCTCAGCATCAGATAATTCTAATTCACTAACAACTGATCTCACTAAAGGCCTCGAAGTAGCTCCGGAGAAATCAATTTGCATTTGCCTTTGAGGTTGATAGTTGTTAAGCCTAAAATCCTGTCTCACGCCATTACCTGCCTCAGCTACCGTGACATTGCTTCTATTAGCGAAAACTTCGGCCGGACTAGGCTGCCTCATCATACCTTGATTCCCTGCCCAACTTGATCCATGCAGACCATTTCTATGAGCAGCATTAAGGAACTTACTAGCACTCCCATCGGGGTAACCGCAGTCTCCCCATGGCCTCTCCTCCACTTTCCGAATAGCAAGTTTCTCCCTAAATTGAGTGCGACCAGGACAAGGGTCCACAAAAACTTTCGAGACTCCATCTACCTTATTCTTATTACCTCCAATTGGAAAACCATGAAATACATCATTTTTCTCATCTCTCTTTTCAGTAACAACAGTCAATGGTAAAGGTGAAATTGGCTTAACATTAACCTTAGGGTATGAATATAACGACGAAAACACAGTTTTTATGGCTTCTAACAATTCAAAGTTCTCAGGCAACAATCTCACTGAACCTAACTCCACAACTCCAAAATCAGTAGGCACTAAAACAATGGTTCGAAATCCAGCAGAATTAGCCAAGTAAGATCTCACATAGTAATCTGAATCATTATCATTCAATGCATCCAAGAGCCACACATGCTTCCCAGATTCAAAACACTTACCTGGTCCACCACTTCCCTTAGGGAAAGAAAAGTACATTGAAGCAAGAAAGAACATCTCTGTGTCAGTAACATGGTCAAGACCAATAACATAGTTCTCTTCATCTGAACCACCAAAAGTTGTGTGAAGCTTCTGAAGCACCTTTTTCCTCAAACTTTGTTGCATATTCAAATCATCAGCATCATCCAAACAAGGCCTTAGAACCCTTCTTACAATGTGTTCTTCTACTTCATTTGGTTCCCTACAACACCCATCACCCCAACCAAGAACCCAATCACCAGATTTTGACTGAGAAAGTTGCCAGAAAATTGCATAGTTCCAGCTGAAATTTGAAACATTGGGTCTCTCAACAATATCAGAAAGCTTGTTCTGAAGACTCTCATCACTACCAATAGCCATTAAGATAATCTCATTGGGCAATGAATTTGAAATCAAAAAATTCAAAGCTTTTGGTCCTAGAACACTAGCAACCATGGCTTTTTCGTTTTCACTCCATAACATCTTCATTTTTATCTATTCTCAAAAAATAAAACCAACCCACTTTATAAAAATCTCAAATTTGAAACCCCTTTATCGAAAAAATCAATTTTTTCATCTCCTTTTATGACAACCTCAGATCTAACAAATTTCAGTTACAAAGAAGAAAAAAAACATGACATCAGATATGACATAGTTTAAGGTTGAAAAAATGGAGATGTGAAGAAAAGTGAGAGTGCAATGAAGCAAAGGTGTTGTGAAGAAAGTGAAGGGTGAGAATATGTGTGAAAAGTGAAGGGAACAAAGAAGAAATAGAAAATGAACACTGTGCTATAGAGCCTCTCTAACTTGTAAGTAAATACTGACAAAAATAAAGCATGCACGAAACACTATATACTAATTTGTTTTTATTTTATTTTTCTAGTTTTAATTGATGAGGGATTATATTATGAGTTTAGTATTTTTGTATTATTAGATTAAAGTTTTTATTTAAACATTATAATATTCATGTGATTCATGTGATATGTTCCTATTGAACGATAAACGACAAGTGTGATGACCAAAATTAAAGTAAAAGTATATTTGACTATGTGTGGTTTGCAATTCATACACCTTAATTAATCAACCTTGGTTAATAAATAATAATAAAGAACCATTATTTTATGGAATCATGACGTTGAAAGTTAAACAAAAAAGATTCCTAGGAAACCAAAAACATTGTTAATGTCTAATGTGGTACATATAAAGAGCAATTAGTTTCTTCAAACTTTATTAAAACATCATAACTCATGGAGGCCCTAATAATTGAACTACCATCTTTGTTCCTAAAATTTCTTGTTTCAATGTCTCAAACCAATTATATTACATTAAATAGTATAAAAATGATTAACAAAACATTGATTTAGTAGTGTAAGGACACACTGGATCAGGAGCAATTATGAGGGTTAGTTATAAATCCTGAAAGAGATTAGTTCCTTATCCAAAAAAGTGAAAGAATATCTTTTATAATACCAAAAATAATAATATAAAAATGTTATTTTTTATTTTTATTTTTAAGTAGGGGATAACTTTCAATTGATCTGGAATACAATGAAACATAGACAAATGATTCCCTCTCTAAAATAGAAGTATAGAAGTATATATATTTTAAGTGTGTTGTAAAATGGTATGATTGGATTAAGATTATTGAAGAATTTAGCTTGATGGAACGTGTGTGTTTGAATGGAAGAGAAAAGAGTTGTTCCTCCACATGTTTCAAAATATCACACGCATCTCACGTGCACCATTTACTCTCTCACCCCATTGGATCCTTTGTGTGGTGGATGAAGCACGTGAAGTGCATTTATGCCTTATTTGGCTACCTCAACAAAGAATACTTAATTGTTATCTATCTTTTCATATTTTAAAATGGATTTATTCATTATAAAGGGCCACACCTTACTAGATTATTAAATAGATAAAGGGGGCTTATCTACTCATAATTCTTCACTTATTATCCATTTTCGTTCCATGAGGAAAATGTTAATCACGCCTATATGTGGAAGATGCAACATTTTAGTTGAAGATCTCACACCTTCAAATACTATAGGAAATCAGCTCTTCTTCGGTGCCCGAATATTTTGGAGGAACCAATTCTTTACTTCTTGGATGACAACTCATGCTAGGCTCCTTAACGTATGTTTATTCTTAGCGGACATCTAATGGTGATCCTAGAGGTGGTGAAACCATTCAGTCTTCAAAAATATGATATGGGACATATCTTATTTCTCCCGAAATTTCACCATGAGTTTGGGGATTGGTCTAATTTTGATAATATGTCGAGTGATGAAACCATGTCGTGTGTCTATTAGTGTCATCCTGAATCTGGAAGGGTTAAGCTTAATGTGTATGGTAGTTGTAATGTGCATGATCAAACAAGTAAATGAGGCGGTACTATTTGCAATCATGATGACATTTGATTATCTGGATTCAGTGGTAATTTCGGAGTTGGTACTCCTATACAAGCTGAACTCCTGACTGTTGAACATGGTCCTGAGTTGACTTGGAAGTTGGGTCATTGTCAAGTTATAGTGAAGAATGATTACTTTGAAGCTATTCATACTATTACTAAAAATGTTTTTATTCACTTGGACACTATTGCTACTGTGTAACATAACATATGTGGTTTACTTAGAAAAGATTGTGATGTTTGACTTCAACACATATATAGAGAAGAAAATATGTTGGTAAATTACATATCTAAACTTAATATGAAATATCATATAGACTTCAAAATCTGGAACTCTCTACTGTTAGGAGCTCTCTCTGCCCATTCTACATAGACATTGTTCATATACTTTAGTTCTTTCTTGTTTTCTCTTTTCTTACTGAAGCATAAACATATATACCACATATATATAAAAACCTACAAATTCATTTATCTAATTCTCATATAACCAAATCTCATTTTATGTCACTCTTCAAAGTAACTTGTGAGATACTAATTTTCAGTGAAGAAAAAAATTACCCACATCCTTGCAAAATGGCATTACTAAAAATAGGCTAAAGAAAATAAGCTCTAGTATAATTGTTCTTCATTAAAAAAAAAGATAATTGTTCTTCTATAGGCTGAGCTAGCCCAATAGCTTAGGCCCAAAGCCAATCTTCATGCTACATTGGTCGTATCAACATAACAACCCAAATTAGTCACACTCTTCATCTATAAAAAAAAATAATAGGTGGAGAGTTGAGGTAAATTAAGTCCTAAATCTTATTAATAAATTACATATTGCTTATTAACTTGGGTGCAGAAGTGACCTTCTAACTTATAAGTATACCTTGGGAAGAGGAGAGACATGTTCGGGAAGAACAAGGGAAATGCATGTTTTTCTTTTTTAATGATAAAAATGTAATTTTATTATAAACAAATGAATAGATGTGTAATTGAAAATTATATTTCTCTTTATTTTTTGAAGTACTTATCTCTCCATTAATGAAGAAAATTCTGTATTTCGACCAATGGGTGTTTGAATGGAACAACAATAGAAGTATATCATTAATAAAAAGTTTGTTGAACACAAATATCGTTAATATTTAAACAATATATACATGTTTTTTTGTGCCTAACACGTTATAAATGTAGAGGAATAAAAATTACTTAGAAGAATTGACCAACTAATGTGTTAAAAATTTACTTATATATGGGTGTGGGTTCTCTTGCTTCTTATTCATACTCAATCTAGGTTGTGGTGCTATGCAATACAAAAGAGTCAAGCATTCAATAATAATAATACAATATTAATTTAGCAAAAAACCATACCTGAAAATTAAAAGAAAAAATCTCCCACTAGTTCTAAAAAATATTAAATAATCCTCGAGTACTTGAATGATGGTTTAGTACTTAAATAATAATCAATTTTTAACTTTTTAGTCTTTTTAAAAATATAATAAGTCGTTACATCAATAAATCAATGCTTTCTTGGTAGAGCATGACAATTAAGTGAGGTTATATATATATTTATCCTATTTTTTATTTTAATTATTAATTGTCATTAAATATATTGGCAACCTAACAAGTAAATAGAAACAAAGATCTATCCCAGACAATAAAGGTATAACTAATTTTATGTTTTTTTTTTAACTTTTAATTGAACAAGTAAATATAAACAATATTCTAGCTAAAAAGACATATAAGATAATAAGGGAGTAGTTAACTTCAAATTACCATTTTAATATAAAAATAGATAATTAATTAATTTGAGTTTAGGTAATCTAATATTTTATACATTATTTGTTCTATGAGTTGAAGAATCTGAGTTGCCTTGTTGGATCTGGATAATTGTCAGTCTTGACAATTGTCAAAACCTGAGTTGTCTTTCTTGAGTAATTGTCAGCATTGAACTGCCTTGAGTGAGTACCTAAAAAGAGATCTTGACGCCAAACTTAGTATTTATAAGAACATGTATTGAGTGAAAGAAGGTAGAGTGACATGACTTTGCCCTTTTAGCCTAATACTGATAATGTTATAGATTTGGACTAACTCTATCGTATGATAATGTAAACTTGTCCACTGCTCATATGACATGACTTTACCTTTGTATGAATGAAGGTTTTTCAATGTAGCAAGTGTTGACTTGATCATGTCATGTCGATGTCATCATTTCTCTTTGACTTGACCATGTCATGTTGATGTCATCATTTCCCTTAGCTAACTGGGTATTTCAAATATGATTGATAATCATGTAAATATAATCTTATGTATCTTATAATTAGCCTCATACATAGTGGTTGGAAAGTATTGACCGATCACAACATTGAGATTAAATATTAATTTTTTATAAAAGAAAAATAATATTAATTACTTAAATAAAAACCCAAGATAAACCACACCCAAACTATAAATAGATTATATCATAATAGTGAGCCATATTAATTGTGACATAGTATGTGTGGATTTCAAAATCATAACTTAAAATGATTGAAATGAAAATGTAAATAGCAAAAGTGATAAGAGGGTTCATGGGATGCATAAAATGGTGGTCATTTTCAGTTATCTATCTTAAATACTCAAAAGCAAATTGGTCATTGGTCAATTAGATGACATTAAGCTAGAATAGGACAATGGGGCTTTATGTGTGTTCATATCATTTTCATACAAAAAATATTAATTACATCAATCAAACCCATCCCTCCCACCCATTAAAATTAATACAAAAAAGGTGAAACATACACCTTAATCTCGTGTAACCCTTCCCCATGTGAACTTGTGACCTCACCATTAATTAATTCAACAAAGGTATTTTTTCTTCTTCTTAAACTTGGTCTTATAATTGAGGACTAAGTTCAATTAACTATAATGATATATAATTTTTAGATTAACAAATTAACCCATTTCACAAATAAGAGATTAAGGTTGAGGTAACCCAT
>NC_032012.1:9991266-9991899 GCF_001865875.1 Lupinus angustifolius
CATCCTCATCCTCATCCTCTTCCTCAACATCACGCTCGTCCTCATCCTCATCGCCATCCTCATCCTCATCCTCATCATCATCCTCCTCCTCATCCTTTTTCTCATACTCATCCTCATACTCATACTCATCCTCATCCTCATCCTCATCCTCATCCTCATCCTCATCCTCATCCTCATCCTCATCCTCACCCTCATCCTCATCCCAATCCCTATCCACATCCTAATCCTAATCCTAATCCTCATTATCATCCTCATCATCATCCTCATCCTAATCCTAATCCTAACCCTAATATCAATCCTAATCCTAATCCTAATCCTAATCCTCATCCTCATCCTCATCCTCCTCCTCCTCCTCCTCCTCATCATCATCCACATCCTCATCGTCATCCTCGTCCTCATCCCAATCCCCATCCTCATCCTAATCCTAATCCCAATCCTAAACCTAATCCTAATCCACATCCTTATCCTCATCCTCATCCTAATCCTCATCCTCATCCTCATCCTCGTCCTCATCCTCATCATCATCCTCATCCTCATCCTAATCATCATAATCATCCGCATCCTCATCTTCATCCTCGTCCTTATCCTCATCAACATCCTCATCCTCATCCTCAACGTCATCCTCATCCTCAT
>NC_032012.1:9991999-9992409 GCF_001865875.1 Lupinus angustifolius
TCCTAATCCTAATCCTCATCCTCATCCTCATCCTCGTCCTCATCCTCATCATCATCCTCATCCTCATCCTAATCATGATAATCATCCGCATCCTCATCGTCATCCTCGTCCTTATCCTCATCAACATCCTCATCCTCATCATCTTACATATCCTCATCCTCTTACATATCCTCATCCTCATCCTAATCCTAACCCTAACCCTAACCCTAATATTAATACAAATCCTAATCCTAATCCTAATCCTCATCCTAACCCTAGTCCTAATCCTCATTCTCATCCCCATCCTAATTCAAATCATATATCTAAGCCGAAAAGTAATCCGAATATTTATACGAATCCTAATAATTATCCTAATCCTATTCCTAATCCTAATCCTAATCCTAATCCTAATCCTAATCATTATCCTCATC
>NC_032012.1:9993717-9993930 GCF_001865875.1 Lupinus angustifolius
CCTCATCCTCATCCTCATCCTCATCCTCATCCTCATCCTCATCCTCATCCTCATCCTCATCCTCATCCTCACCCTAATCCTCATCCTCATCCTCATCCTCATTGTCATCCTCGTCCTCATCCCCATCCTCATCCTCATACTCATCATCATCATCATCCTCATCGTCATCCTCATCCTGATCCTCATCCTCATCCTTATACTCATGCTCATCCT
>NC_032012.1:9994030-9994508 GCF_001865875.1 Lupinus angustifolius
CATCCTCATCCTCATCCTCATCCTCATCCTCATCCTCATCCTCATCCTCATCCTGATCCTCATCCTGATCCTCATCGTCGTCCTCATCCTCAACTTCATCTTCATCCTCATCTTTATCCTCATCCTCATCCTCATCCTCATCCTATTCCTCATCCTTATCCTCATCCTGAACCGCATCATCATCCTCATCCCCGACCCTATCCCCATCCTCAACCTCATCCTCATCCTCATCCTCATCCTTAACCACGTCCTCATCCTCATCTTTATCCTCATCCTCATCTTAATCCTCATCCTCATCCTCATCCTGAACCGCATCATCATCCTCATCCCCTACCCCATCCCCATCCTCAACATCATCCTCGTCCTCATCCCCAGCCCCGTCCTCATCCTCATCATGATCCTCATCCTCATCCTCATCCTAATCCTCATCCTCCTCCTCTTCCTCCTCCTCATCCTCATCCTCATACTCATCCTCATC
>NC_032012.1:9994608-9994860 GCF_001865875.1 Lupinus angustifolius
TCATCCTCATCCTCATCCTAATCCGCGTCCTCATCCTCAACCTCATCCTCATCCTCATCTTTATCCTCATCCTCATCCTCATCCTCATCCTAATCCTCATCCTTATCATCATCCTGAACCGCATCATCATCCTCATCCCCGACCCTATCCCCATCCTCAACATCATCCTCGTCCTCATCCACAACCCCATCCTCATCCTGATCCTGATCCTGATCCTCATCCTCATCCTCATCCTAATCCTCATCCTCATCC
>NC_032012.1:9994960-9995369 GCF_001865875.1 Lupinus angustifolius
TCATCCTCATCCTCATCCTCATCCTCATCCTCATCCTCATCCTCATCCTCATCCTCATCCTCATCCTCATCCTCATCCTCATCTTAATCCTAATCCTAATCCTAATTGTAATCCTAATCCTATTCCTAATCCTAACCCTAATCCTATTCCTAATCCAAACCCTGATACTCATCCTCATCCTCATCATAACCCCAATCCTAATCCTAATCCTAATCAAAATCCTAATCACAATCCTGATCCAAATCCTAATCCTAACCTTAACCCTAACTCTAACCTTAATCCTAATCCTACTGCAAATCCTAATCCTAATCCTAATCCTAATCCCAATACTACTCCAAATCCTAATCCTAATCCTAATCCTAATCCCAATACTACTCCAAATCCTAATCCTAATCCTAATCCTAATCCT